>NC_049916.1:24272294-24564599 GCF_001411555.2 Juglans regia | reverse complement strand
TAAACACATTTATTCTCAAAGTCAACCTCCTTTCATTTATTTTATGCAAAACTAGTATATAAACCCCGCTTACCTGGACTTCTTAGCTTTTCAGAAATTTCTTCAAAAAAATGTTGAGTCGACTAATAATCGTCACCTATAAAAAAAATAATCACACAATTTCCGTAAGTTTTCAACCAATTACGGATTTCCATATTTAAGCCTAAGCTTCTAAAATAATCTATCTTAATTTCTCAAAACTTAAAAAAATCCTCATAATCCCAAAGTATATCATTACTTCATAAAATCACCAATATCCACCACAACCCACGCCATACACAAAACACCAATATTTAAACCCGAACAGCCAACAAATCTCATAGTCTAAACCAATCATACTAACAACTCCATCACCCAATCCAATCAACCCCGTTACTCCTCGGACTCAGTCCGGCAAAACCAACCAGCAATTAAAATACAGTGTAATGTGCTAGTGCAAAAATACATTAAATTCATGAGAATTCTTTGAAAAAAAAACTTACATTGCTATATAATGATTTCCGAAGGATCACGAAACTGAAAAAGGCGACGTCTGAGCAACACCACAGTGTAAAATACACTATGGCCGTGGGTCACAAATACCCACTTTTCAACGGAGACAAACGAAGACCCCAAAATGATAGGGTAGGGCCTAGAGAGGTCGGTGAAGACAATGGTGGTGGTGGTTTGCCGTGGATGACGGCGCAAATGGTGGTTTAAGGCAAAAAACGTACAAATCGGAAATGGACTTGGTGGGGCTTCACCGGTGACGGATCGGAGCTGGGGTTGGGTCCAAAGAGTTGCCAAGAGGTCAGGGATGAAGTGGTAGGAAGATGGTGGCCAATGGTGGCGCGACGGCGGCGCGCAAAGGAGGTGAAGGCCGCGGCTTCAAGCCGTGCGTGGAGGCTAATGGTGGCTCGGATGGAAGTGAGGTTGGTAGGGTGAGGTCGCCGGCGGCAGGGGAACCAAATGGAGGGGGCGGTGTCGACCACGGCGGCTCGACGGCGGTGGGCTGGGTGGAGGCCGAAGTCGCACGGGGAGAGAGAGAGGGTCGGGCTCGCGCGGGAGAGAAAGAAACCGAAGGAAAAAAGGAGAAAAGAAAAAAAAAAGGAAAAGAAAAGGAGAAGAAAGAAAAAAAGAGGGAAAAAGAAATGAGGTCCAATCCTTATAACTTGGGTCACGAAAATGATCCAACGGAAACGATTTTAAAACCATAAGTTAAATAAAATAATTTAAACGTAATGGTAAAGTCAAATTGAAATAATTAAATCACCCAGTGATTAATTTAAATATTAAAAGCAATTTAAATGCATAACAATAAATAAATATCAAGAAAGCACACAATAAAATAATTTTCACCAAATTAACAAATTAAAATCATAGAAATAAACTCACTAAAAATCCAACCAATTTTAAAATAAGAGGATAAATTTTTGAATAAATAATAAAAATCATTCAGTAAAAAATTACACTAAAATACGGGGTGTTACATCCTTCCCCCCTTAAAAAAAATTTCGTCCTCGAAATTTGTAAGGTCAAACATCACGCTAAAGCAGGATGCCAGATACAACTCAAAACACGCTCGAAAAGACCATACCAACAACAACTCCCAACAAGCATGAGTAATGTTCTCTCAAGTCTATTTTCATAGGCAATTCCATCATACTCGTATTAGTCCCCCAGTGGCACAACACGTCCAGTATTCTTAGGGTGGCAATACTATCCAAAATCTCATCTTTCCACAAGAGCCTTTACACAACATCCAAGGAATCCCAATGATTATTACTATTTTCGTAACACGATCTGCGCTAACCTCAATCGACTCTTATGTTAAAACTCACAAACCTTAATTGAATTCTACAGGTTGGTAACCTATTAGCCACTTCTAAAGTTAACCATCAATAAACATTTCCATCATCCAGACCTATTATCTCAAAATCAACAAGAATTATATCCTAATTCCGCACCACCAAAAGTTTAATCTCTAATTCCTTAAGATCAGCATAAGGTTTGAATCCTTAAATATAACACAACATAATACCATTGAGTACGAGGTAGCTCAACGCCTACTAACCAAAAAAAACTCTCACCACATTTGGTAGAAAATTCTTTATCTCCAAAACCATGAACTATTACACACTTTCCTCAAACTCACCAAGAATTAATTCCTGGATCTGCACCAACTATTATCCTTAAATCTGATATGGATCTAATCCCAAAACCTACCACTAAAACCTCGAATTAATAACAATTATTATCCAAACTGGACCAATACCTTCAATCCTCAAAGAAATAATCCCTTAAAATTTCCTATATTAATAACTCAACTTCGATCAACCCCATTAATGGTCACAGATTAATCAGTCTCCAAAATAAATCAAGCTAACACTCCAAGCTTGCAGAATTAAAAATTTCAATCTCATTATAAATCAGTCCTTCAAATTGCAATTCTAAGATCTTAAATTATATAAGAATCAATTTCCGAAATCTGTAAGATCGATGAACTTATATCTAATAATAAAACAATTGACTCCCAAAACTTTCAAAATCTAAACATTAAATGATAACAATCATTTCCTAAAATCTGCAAAACCTTAAACTTTTGGTGAAATTTCCGTAAGCCTATCTTTAAAGTTTGTTGAACTTACAATCTTCTATTCTAAAGCCTCGTGTCATACATCCATGAAATCGAAAATCTCAACTATCTTACTCCCCAAATAGATCACCCAGACTATGCCGTTCCTTTCAAACCTTGATATTATAAATGCACACCAAGTTGATAAAAGTTCTAGTTTACTCTGCTAAATATAACAAAAGCGTTCTCAGTCATACCATCATCCTGCCATAACTTAATCCTTAACCTGCTTTTCAGCTTCGAACGAAACGAACAAAACAAAATAAACTTAATAAATATAATAATATAATTTCAATTCAAATAAAATAAAATCAAACAAAACCAAATAAATTCAAGTTAAATAAAAATAATAATTTCCAATTAAACCTTTAAACTTTTCTGGTACTGCACACATGGTTTTACCCAAACTTAGTCATATAATTAATCAGCACATATAGTCATTCCTACCATCTAATATTGTAAACCCGAGATCGCTCTAAACTCTCTTTCGTCTTTAGAAATCTAACCTCAAAAATCTAAACCTTAAATTAATCTTATAAAGATTATCTCCTACAGTCCACCAAGTAAGCTTGTCGGATTTAAAATCCTTAAACCTCAAAATCTCGAAACTCAATCATAGAGTCTGTAAAATCTAAACCTCCAATATCCACATAATCATCTCTTATTCTTTAAAATTCTACACCTCAAATCTGAAGTTTCTTCTTAAACCCACAGATATCTAAACCTCCAAGGTTTATAGTATGCAGAATCTCTAACCTGGCTCTGATACCATCTGTAACACCCCGACCCCGAGGGTCCGGAGAGTTAACTCATAAAACCTGATAATCAACTCTAACAAGGCTAGAGTACTTCCAAATTCAAGAATTTATCCATTTTCCCAAACCTCAAATCGAACGTATATACTTCAATTAAATAAATCAAATAAACTCATCTATCCAATATTCAATCCAACAACCCAAATAAAATCAACTCTTCTTCATGTCTCAAATAACAACTAGAAATAATATAACATTTAACATAAGTATCCATAAACCGTCTAAATCCATTGAAGCAAACTTAAGAAAGATAATTAACCTCCAACACCAACACTAATATCATGAGATACCCAACAACAAAACAATGCTAATCTTCTCCATAGACTCTAATACTGATCTTCAGCTGAGCCATCGATGTCATCTGAAATATTATGAAGATTAACGGGGTGAATTATCAACAACTCAGTAAGCAAGGAGCATATACCAGCATGTAAACATGAGCATTTATAACATTTGATAAGCCGAACAAAATATTTACTTTCAGAATGCAGAAACAAAACTTTTACAAAACATTAGAGCGAAGTTTTCAGAAAATAAACTTATTCCAAAAAGAACTTCCGTTGGCATTTCCAAACTGAAACATTATAATTAAATCATCTCTTAGCATCACATCGGGACAATACCATGTTTAACCCCCGTGGTAGGGTTATAAACCACCATTATACCCGTGGCTGGGCCATATTCCATGTTTCACCCCCGTGGTAGGGTTATAAACCACCATTATACCCGTGGCTGGGCCATTTTCCATGTTTCACCCCCGTGGTAGGGTTATAAACCACCATTATACCCGTGGCTGGGCCTTAACAGAAACAGAACGGATTTCATCGAAAATCCGGTTACAATCATATATAGAATCAGAACATCATGCCAAGATTCTCAGATGATACCTCATATCAAAACAAAACAAAATATTGAAAGGCTTCAGATCATTTCACATGTTCGAGATAAACATAAACAAAATATTCTCATTTGTTCATAACAAAACTTCCAGATTTTCATATTCGCTCTTTTACATAGTTCAGAAATAAAGTACACAAAACTTGCTCATGTCTACACTAGTCATGACAGAAAAACATTTTCCCTTATATAGAATTTATGCATATGCAGAATAAACATTTGAGGTTGTTTTCAGATCATCTCTTTCAAAAATAAACACATTTATTCTCAAAGTCAACCTCCTTTCATTTATTTTATGCAAAACTAGTATATAAACCCCGCTTACCTGGACTTCTTAGCTTTTCAGAAATTTCTTAAAAAAATGTTGAGTCGACTAATAATCGTCACCTATAAAAAATAATCACACAATTTCCGTAAGTTTTCAACTAATTACGGATTTCCATATTTAAGCCTAAGCTTCTAAAATAATCTATCTTAATTTCTCAAAACTTAAAAATCCTCATAATCCCAAAGTATATCATTACTTCATAAAATCACCAATATCCACCACAACCCACGTCATACACAAAACACCAATATTTAAACCCGAACAGCCAACAAATCTCATAGTCTAAACCAATCATACTAACAACTCCATCACCCAATCCAATCAACCCCGTTACTCCTCGGACTCAGTCCGGCAAAACCAACCAGCAATTAAAATACAGTGTAATGTGCTAGTGCAAAAATACATTAAATTCACGAGAATTCTTTGAAAAAAAATACTTACATTGCTATATAATGATTTCCGAAGGATCACGAAACTGAAAAAGGCGACGTCTGAGCAACACCACAGTGTAAAATACACTGTGGCCGTGGGTCACAAATACCCACTTTTCAACGGAGACAAACGAAGACCCCAAAATGATAGGGTAGGGCCTAGAGAGGTCGGTGAAGCCAATGGTGGTGGTGGTTTGCCGTGGATGACGGCGCAAATGGTGGTTTAAGGCAAAAAACGTACAAATCGGAAATGGACTTGGTGGGGCTTCACCGGTGACGGATCGGAGCTGGGGTTGGGTCCAAAGGGTTGCCAAGAGGTCAGGGATGAAGTGGTAGGAAGATGGTGGCCAATGGTGGCGCGACGGCGGCGCGCGAAGGAGGTGAAGGCCGCGGCTTCAAGCCGTGCGTGGAGGCTAACGGTGGCTCGGATGGAAGTGAGGTTGGTAGGGTGAGGTCGCCGGCGGCAGGGGAACCAAATGGAGGGGGCGGTGTCGACCACGGCGGCTCGACGGCGGTGGGCTGGGTGGAGGCCGAAGTCGCACGGGGAGAGAGAGAGGGTCGGGCTCGCGCGGGAGAGAAAGAAACCGAAGGAAATAAGGAGAAAAGAAAAAAAAAGGAAAAGAAAAGGAGAGGAAAGAAAAAAGAGGGAAAAAGAAATGAGGTCCAATCCTTATAACTTGGGTCACGAAAATGATCCAACGGAAACGATTTTAAAACCATAAGTTAAATAAAATAATTTAAACGTAATGGTAAAGTCAAATTGAAATAATTAAATCACCCAGTGATTAATTTAAATATTAAAAGCAATTTAAATGCATAACAATAAATAAATATCAAGAAAGCACACAATAAAATAATTTTCACCAAATTAACAAATTAAAATCATAGAAATAAACTCACTAAAAAATCCAACCAATTTTAAAATAAGAGGATAAATTTTTGAATAAATAATAAAAATCCTTCAGTAAAAATTACACTAAAATACGGGGTGTTACACTTTGTTTCCTTTGAAGTTCCTGATATTTCACCATCTCCGTGATCTGCAAGACGACTCTAGTGTTGGCATTTGAGCTTGACAAGTGGAAAAATGGGTTTCGAGACCGATACCGTGGGCATTGCCACTATCTCCTCCACTCCAACTGCGTTTTTCTTTTCTTCTTGCACGATTTCATCTACAGCTATCGGTCCATTTTCTTCCTCCTCTTCGTCTGGCCAGTCCCGTAGAGTCTGTTTCAACAATACCAAACTCTGCTGCATTCTCGCACAATGTTCTTGCATTCATTTCACTATTTCTTTCACCTCTAACAACTTCTCCAAAATTTTTTTAAGCAATTTGGTTTGCTCTTCGTTGAACCTTATCCCGTCCATGAGGGTCGACGGCTAGCTGATACCACTGTTAGAATCCTCTTGTATACGTTGTTGTAATAAGACGATAAGGGAAATGGAAGATTGCTGCTGCTATGTAAATGTTATTGTCATTGTTGTTGTAATGAGGAATAAGGTCGAGATGAACTGCTATGGTTACTGTAATGGAAAAGGGGCCACACAAGGTGTTTGATTGAATTGCTACAAGAAAATATATTGCTACCGGAGTATTTCGAGGGCTCCTAAACCTCCTTATAGATTTCCTCGATAAAATTCCAGATGATCTCCACTCCTCGCTCAACGTACATAAAAGGAATGCAGTCATAACAAATTTCTCTAATGACAATGCAACACGTGGAAAGTAAAGTAACATAAAGTAACATTTTAACTTAAGGAAATAAGCATAAAACGACAAGTGATTAATGGTAAAATGGTCTCCAAACGGCTGGTAGCTTCTGGCCTCCTTACTAATTTCCCAAACGGTGCATTTCGCATCAGGTTCCTAACAGAAAGTAATATTTTAACTGAAGGAAATAAGTATAAAACGACATGTGATTAATGGTAAAATGGTCTCCAAAAGGCTGGTAGCTTCTGGCCTCCTATACTAATGCTGCAGATCATTTGTTGACCACAAATTATGGAAGACCCTGCCGATGGATCGCATGGACGTTCACTTCTACACGGCCCTGGCAAAACATGCTCAAACACCGTGAAGTTTGAGTCAAGAGTATTATCACCCCAACAATAAAGGGAGTCCGATAACGCAACTCCACAGAAAACGCTGCGCTTTGCTTCAATCGCGGAGAAATAGGTCCCCTGCAAGTTTTCTGGCAGACTGAAATTTTGTTCGCCCCAGCAAACAATTCTATGATCAAGCTTCAGAGCACAACTACGGTTCTATCCCAAAGCCAATGATGTGAACTCCCCCCGAGGTTTCTCGCCCACCATATCTCCCCAGCAATACAAGCTACTGTTGTCCGAATAGATGGCACAAGCATGCCTGAACCCAGCAGAAACCACGCTATAGTTCCCGCTAGGCTCCTTGCCAACAACTTGATTAGCACTATTGCTCCCAAAGCGAGTAATCTTTCCAATTTGCGATAACCCACATACAAAATTCTCGCCCACTGCAATTCTTGAAAAGTTATGATCGATACTCGGAGGGAATCCGCGCCACTGCCAGCATTCTAGGCGAGTGGTCTCGTTTACAAGGCCACAAATGTGAGAATTCCCAGCATCAAGTTCTTTGAGAGCCGGGCCACGATAGATACGCTTGGAGGACACAGTACCATCGATAGAGAACCTCCAGCAACGCATGATCGATGTGGACGAGGAAGATGGCGGCCTCAACGCGCAGAGAAACCCGTTTCCAGCGACTATCCCAGAAAATGACGTGTTGGGATTTACGGGATTCGAATTCCTTGAGGGAAATTAGTACAGTTGAGGAAAACTGGCTGGTTAGGGGACTTAGTTATTGCACAGATTAATGTTTGATCAGAAGTCTCAGAAATCGATACAGCGGAGAGTGAATAAACGAACGGAATACAAGAAACCAAGGATAAGGAGAGGCCTAAGGGGAGGATAAAGTTGGAGTTGTTTAAGATGAAAGCCATAGAAATGATGGGCAAGCTTTGATAATATCATGGTGGGTAAGGAGGCCAGAGCACGAGGTTTTCGGCCAATTTGAAGTGTGTATAGGAGTTTACGAGGGGTGGGGGGGTGGGGGGTGGTGTTTAGCTGAGCAGCCACAATTGTCTGGGGATGTAGGTTCGTATCATACGTGCAGGTTAAGGAGGAAGGAGTCAGGACCCACAAAAGCAGTAATGCTACATAGAAGTTACTATAGTAGTGTACACTTTGTATTCACTGTATGGCTACTTCTAATTGATTGTTTACAATACTCATTTGAAGAGATGTGTAGTCTAGATGATACTACATTATGTATGTAAAATAGATACTTCTAATAGTGACTTTTATATATATATATATATTTATTCAAAATAAATCTCATCCTATGCTCTGAGTAATTTCTCTGCAATTGCATCATCAGTGATTAACGACTTTCATATATATATAAATATATATATATATATATATATATATATATTTGACTCTTTTTATTTAATATTTTTTATCTACACCAAAATACAAGTTGAAGTCAGCCGAGTCCATTATGCAATCATAATTCATACATCTAAACTCTAAAGTCCATTATCCACGTATCACAAATTGGTAATCATCGCCATTAAGAGCAACCAATTATATGTTTTTTACCCAAGTAAGAACTACTTTATTTAATAAATAAGTAGACTAATTTCATTAAAATGATATTTTTATGAACCCGAGTAGGACATTTTTAGTTCCATGGTGTGTGGTCTGAAACTTTTTGTCTTCCCTCTGGATTTCAATCCAATTAATCCAGAGTGGTTAAGCTGATTCCCTCTTTAATTTTTTTTTTTTTTTTTTTACTTTTCTTCTGAATTATGTCTGTTTTTAAAGTCGGGCTATTATATCTAAAGAACAAATGTAGAACAAATAACAAACATTCGGCCCCTAATGTTCATGTTTTGTTGCTCCATAAATTTTGGTTTCTTGAGACCAATATATAATCTGTACATTCCACATCAGCAATTACAAGGTATTTTTAAATATCAAGTAGTTGATTTCGAGGTAATATTGCATCAAATCTGCTTGAAATGTTTCTTGTGCCTTTCATATGCAAAATTATTCCTGAATCGATATATATATTGCATATACAAAACCAGCAATAGGCTCCGCATCAGATTACAGCAACCAACACCATTTCGTCTGATACGTACTCTAGGAGGTCTTATCATAATCACAGGAACTACACTTTGGCCAACACTTGCGGAAGTCCTAAGATTTGCATGAAGTTTTTGAACCTCAGCTATTCCTGAAAGCAAATATATGACTAGAGGAAAAACTTGCTGTTTTTGTCAGAATCGTTTTTTCGGGACTTGAAAGCGCAAGGATCGGCATCAATGAGCATTTTGACCACCTCCCTCATAGTAGGACGAACGGATGGAAGCTTAGTAGTACAAAGGACTGCAACCTTCAAGACCTTAATCATGTCATCTTGGACAGAATGAGTTGCCACTTTATCATCCAGAACCCTGAGAACACTTTCACGGTCATTGAGATGATTTAAAACCCAATAAACAATATCTTTTCCTTCTCCATATTCCTCTTCAACAGGTCTTCTACCCGTAATTAGTTCTAGCAGCACCACGCCAAAGCTATATACGTCACTATTTTCAGTGACTTTAAGACTACATGCCAGCTCTGCATAGTAAAATTGGAGTCTAGACATTCGTAACAATAGACAATCGCAATTCCCTTAACTTTTTCGGAATTCGATGCACATGAATCCAACAATTAAGTTTGCAGAAAATTGCTCAATAAACAGTCTAACTTTTTGGGTAATCGAGGCTCGATGAATACTACTGTTTGGTTTACTAATTAACTGTGCAAGCTAATAGGCAAAGCTGCTTACAGAAAGTAATTTCTGGATCACAAGGAGGGTTCAAGCATGCTGCAGAGCACAGACAGAGAGTATTGTATTTTTTTATGATGATATACATATAACTATTGAGGTAGATATTGCCTTTTTTGTTCAAGTCTTCCGCCACCACAAAGGGCAATAATAATTTGTACAAGTTGTGTAGGCTCGAACCATGAGCTTGAGCTTCACAAATCGAGTAATAAAGGGCATGTTGTTCATATCAATTCCTGAAGTAGTTAATTGATTCCTTACCTGCCATGTCAATGGTGTGGATAGTGTGTGGAACACTTTATTCACACAGCAATATTTGATTTTGAAGATTTCAAATTTCAAATTTATTTTACAAATCAAGAATTTTTATTTCTTAGTGAATAACAATTAGTACAAACATTAAAGATACCTAACACACGATTCACAACACTTCTAATAACATAAATATATATATATGCTTGTGTATATAATTCTCGAAATTGTTGAGCCGCTATATTCAATTTTAGGACCATGAATTTGATCATTTATATAAAAATTTGGAACACTAGAATATTGTTTTTTTATAATATACTTCATCTTTTTTTTTTTTGTTTAATTTATTATAATTAATAATTGAAAAATAACAAAATTAAAAAGTTATAGAATTATATTTCTCCAAGTCTCTTGCAACGACTCATTCTTGAAGTTGAGTCTGAGATTGCAACTGTGCTAACTGCCAAGTAAGGAAGTCAGGCTAATTAATTTGTAAAATGAAGCTCTAGTCTAACAGACTCTCCTATTGACAAAAAACCAGAAACTTATAACCACTGCAATGAGAACTGAACCAATGACAAATGAAAACCGGAGTCAAAACAACAATACTTCTTCTACAATGATCATCATCCTGGTCTTTACGCAGTTGTTAATTCCTTCCGCCTGCAGAATCCATAGGCAACGGCGTAGAATGCCAATCCTGGTCTTCACGCTAGCTATTGACAGGAAAAACTCAGGCAGCTTAAATTTAGTGCCACGACTAGTAAAGGCATATACATGTTTTAACGTTATTGAACACAAAAACTTGGGATGTTCCGAAAGTCCTCTAAACACGTTTTATTCTATAGAAGTTTGACTGGTATTTTAAACATGATAGGGTCTCAACGGCGTGACCCTATTATTACGTGTGCGTAGGGTGGTGTCAGTAATGTCGGCGTCCTGTTACCTTAACAAGCCAACCGAACAATTTGTTTCAATTCAAAAATTTTAGCCCTCAATATTTTGATGATCTTGAGTTTGTCCGGTCGTAACATGTAAACGCAGGGCTCAAAATGGTAATCCAAGTCTTAAATTATATTGAATGAGAATAAAAGTAAGCATAACATGGTTTGATAACTCATTTCCAACGAATTGAATAAAAGTTGGTTTTTATTTTTTGTATTTTGTTAAATAAAAAATGCATATCGAAAAGTCGGTTTCAGAGTAGCTTCCATCAAACACAAAATTCTCACTTGATATTATTTTATCTCATCTCATCTTATTCTCAAACATAATTCAAATATAAAATTTTTACACTAATCATTACAACTTTTTCAAATTTTCAAATAAAAAATAAAAAACAATTATAACTTTTTCAAATCCCAAACAAAAATAATATTATAAAATATATTCTTATAATATTTTAATTTTATAATATTTTTTATTCAACTTTTTTTCTCTTCTTTCTTAAAGCTAAAAAAATACTCAACTCAAACTATCTCACTACTATTCACAAACTATCTTACTACTATTCACAAAATTTTCATCTCATCTCACTCTCTAAACAAGCCCTTAAGAACTTGTTGCCAAGATCCTGATGGCATATGATTCGGTTATACAAATAGAAAATTTGGATTCGAAACCCTCCGTCCCCTTTAAAAAAAAGAAGAAGAAGAAGAAGAAGAAGGAAACCTGTTTGTTCAACTTAGATCGACGCAATGCGAGCATTAGCATTGGATTCATCAAATTTATCTTCAAATTTTAATGAAAAGTACATGTTTTCTATATATCTAAAACTTTCTTATTCATAACTCCACATTGAATTAGCTATTGAATTCATCAAAATAATAATATAATATTATTTTTTTAATAATAATATTATTTTTTTCATATTTTATAATTACACTAATCATATGTTAATTAATAATTTAATTTGATTCTTACATTATTATTACAAGACAGTTAGAGATTAAACGTGAATAAAAAAGACCATTGGAGATTAAAAGTAAATAAAAAATAGATTTGATAAGTGAATAGTAACTCTTCAAATTTAAAGAAACCTATATATTTATTGTAGTTCAAAGTTTCACATTTATCTCTTTAGTTAATCTAATGTAGCTCTTTTTTGATAAAATTTATCATATTTTACATTTGATTATATTTTTGATAAAGTCAATACCAATGCTCTTAGCCCCAATTAAGTTCCCGCCCACTACCAACCCAATTGGGCAATAGGATAAATTGGAGGAAGCTAGCACATAGCAAAGTGGGCAGTGAGTTGGGAGGCATTTCAAGTACAGGATGGAGCTTGGAAGATTTTGGTCGGCGAGCGTGCAAATACTTGATGGCTACTGCCTATAACATTCATCATTATAAGATTACGACCATTATTGCAATTTCGAAGTTGAAATGTAGTATGTAGTTGGTTACATTTTTTTTTTTTTGGCTTTCAAGTTTCCGTTTGAAGGGATTTTTCAATCATTACCAGGAATTCAGTCTTTTCCAACGCTATAAATTCGCTGTTAAAATCTCAAAAAATGTTGCAAAAAGTTATTTACAATGAATTTATAATCGCTGCATGTTGGTTGCCAAAAACCGGTTGCCACATCTCTTTACCAAATCGTTGGAAATTAATTTATTTGCAGCGCAATCAAATCTCTGTAAATAGTAAATAATTCGCCAAAAAAAGTCCCTACGGTTGCTAACATAATCGTTGGCAAACATTATTAGCTAAAAAGTTATAAAATTAAAATTTATATGTTATTATCAAAATTCAAAAATTATATTAAAAATATAAAATTAATTTATGTTATATCATAACTCAAATGTTATATTAAAACGTTTAAGATTAATCTTATGTTATAAGATTAATAAATATGAATAATAAGTTTAAAATTTTATATTATATTAATTAGTAATTTAACATATAATACATAGAAAAAATATACACAACCTCTTACTATTCACATAACCTCTACACACCACACTTTTTTAAATTTTTATTATTTTTTTACTTTTATCAAATATTTAATATATGAATAATGAATAAAAGAATTGAATTAGTTTAAAAAGAATAAAATCAAAAAAATTTTAAAAATATTAAAAAACTAAAAAAATGTGGTGTGTGAAGGTTTGGGAGGTTGTGTGGCATTGTTCTAAAAATCGATACTCAACTGCGCGATTTAGAACTGAATTCGATCTGATTCAACCGATTTATTTTACATCCCGAGTAGCCACTGCTACAGGTGTAATAACTACTCTGTAACCGAAAGTCCTCTAAACACGTTTTACTCTATAGATGTTTGACTGGTATTTTAAACACGTTTTATTCTATGATAGGGTTTTAACGGCATGACCCTAGCATTACGTGCTTGTGTAGGGTGGTGTCAAAAATGTTGGCGTCCCGTTACCTTAGATCTGTTTATTTCCAGGCCTAGGCCTTGGGCTTCTTCTCGCCCAGGTCCAAGGCCTCTAATCTTCTGGCGGCCTGTGGCGTAAAGGTAGTTAACGTGTGAAGGGCCTTTGGTATAGACTCGATCCAGCCCGAGCGGGACATAAGCATCTCTCTTAATCGGACCCAATCCAACACGAGATTTTATTTACTCTCTAGATCGTGTCCAGATTAAGTGAATAAAAATAAAAATATTCATAATTTGAGATATAATGAAAACTAATGTCAAACACTATTGTCATCTAGAACTACCCTCAAAGACGACTTTAGAATGGCACTAAGTCATGATCAACTTGTCGTTTAACATGATTATTGTTGGGTTTGCTCCTTTGGAGTCCCACACCAGTGGGTGAAATGTAAGGAGCAGGCCTTAAGGCCTATAAATAAGGGTGCTTGGCCTCTTAGTTAATTATACCAAATTATAAGCTTATTTAGTAACTTGTGACTCTAGTAAAATTCTTCTATTAGCCTTTTCTTGAAAAATGGAAAGATGTGAGAGTTAAAGTTTTGCTAGTGGGGAAGCTTTGTGGGTGTCATTTGGGGTGAGGAGAAAAATTGTCTGATTGTAATAATTTTTCACATAGTGTATTTTCTTCTCTGGGTCTGGTGGTTTTTTCTCCTGTTTTGGGAGTTTCCACGTAAATTCTTGTGTTGTTATTATTTCTTTATTTTTCTTCATATTTCACCAAATGGTGGATCCTAGGGGTGAATTTAGGAGGTCCAAATTCCTAACAAGTGGTATCAGAGCCACTAGGTTCTTTTTGGTGTGGTAGTGTGGATACGTACAGTCTAAGGAGGTTCTGTCTAGGAGATTGGTATTTAATTGGTCCAGTGTGACCCTCCAATCTTTCCTGGGAACCTTGAAGTTCTGTCCAGAAAAGAATGATCTTTCCTGGGAACTTACTTAGTGAGTACCATTCATTTTTACGGTAAAATTCATCGAGACAATGTCAGGAAGTAAGGCTTCAAATTCTATCAAATACGAGGTAGAGAAATTTGATGGGAGAATCAATTTTGGCTTGTGGCAAGTTCAAGTCAAGGATGTTTTGATTCAATCAGAATTACACAAGGCGTTGAAAGGCAGACCAACCCCTGAAGTCAGCAGTGATACTAGCATGACTGATGAAACAAAGAATAGATCTGTAATGAGCGATAAAGATTGGGAAGATCTGGATTTGAGAGCAGCAAGTGCGATACGTCTGTGCTTGGCCAAGAATGTTCTTGCAAATATACATGGAATATCTACAACAAAGGAACTCTGGGAAAAAATAGAAGAGTTGTATCAGACAAAGGGCGTCTCAAATCGGGTGTACCTGAAGGAGCAGTTTCATACACTGAATATGAGTGAAGGTACGACTATTTCAGATCATTTCAGTGTTCTCAATGGCATTGTCTCTGAGCTAGAATCTATTGGAGTTAAACTTGATGATGAGGATCAAGCCTTGAGGCTCATCTGGTCTCTTCCATCTTCCTATAAGCATATGAAGCCTATTTTGATACATGGGAAGGTGAAAATAATTTTTTCAGAAGTTACCAGTAAACTCTTTTCTGAAGAGAGAAGACTAGGTGGTGGAAGAAATGGTCCACCTGTGAACTTAGCATTGGTAGTAACTGGTAATGAGAAGAAGAAGAACTACATGAAGATGAAAGTAGTCTGCTAGGGGTGTGGACAATCTGGGCACGTCAAGAAAAATTGTCCAAGAGCAGGAGCAGGTTGAAAAGTGGCTCCAAGTCAGTAAATGGAGATACTGATAATGAAACTAACGTTGTGTCCCTCTCCATGGAAGACGATGTCTGTTAAAGGGACATGTACATCCTCATGGCATGCCGTTAATTCCCAAAGTTGCCATGATAGAGGATGTGTTAATGTTAGCGGGTCCACAAGTTTGCACACATGCATTGGTTTGGCATTAATGTAGAGTGTGTGGTGGAAATTTATGTCGATGGCTGATGAACTTCCAGGAAAGCCAAACGTGGAAGTTGCACCATAATTTTTTAACAAGGTTATTTTCGACATGTGCCGAAATTGAAATGCTTGGAATTGATTTATTCTGAGTGGGTATGCTTTTATGGTGAAGCATGATAACAGAAGCTATGAAGATCTTCATTGCGGTGGAGCGTGGCTGTGGGATAAGCCAAAGTCGCAAGGTGGAGATTGTTGGGTTTGCTCCTTTGGAGTCCCACACCGGTGGGTGAAAAGTAAGGAGCAGGCCTCAAGGCCTATAAATAAGGGTACTTGGCCTCTTAGTTAATTACACCAAATTATAAGCTTATTTAGTAACTTGTGACTCTAGTAAAATTTATCTATTAGCATTTTCTTGAAAAATGGAAAGATGTGAGAGTTAAAGTTTTATTAGTGGGGAAGCTTTGTGGGTGTCATTTGGGGTGAGGAGAAAAATTGTGTGATTGTAATAATTTTTCACATAGTGTATTTTCTTCTCTGGGTCTAGTAGTTTTTTCTCCTGTTTTGAGAGTTTCCACGTAAATTCTTGTGTTGTTATTATTTCTCTATTTTTCTTCATATTTTACCAAAGGGTGAATTCTAAGAGGTAAATTTAAGAGGTCCAAATTCCTAACAATTATTTTTCTTGTCATTTGTAAACATTTTTTTTTTTTTTGGGACCCCAAAACAGACATTTTTCTTTTTGGATAAAACTGCCGGCAACGAGATTGTTGGAAGTGGAAGTTTTGTCGTTTTAGCATTACTGACCCATTTACCCTTTCTTATGGCAACAATTTACCTCTGCTTCCTATCACTTTTTTTTTTCCCCCTCTCTTCTAGACTTTGCCGCTACTTTCTTTTTTCTTTTTCTTTTTTTTTTCATAATAACCACCTTAGATTCTCAAATTATTTCATCCTGATTGAAGTTCAATTAGTCATATTATTTTATTTATATTTTGATCATTTTTTTTATAAAGTCTCTAACAAATAATAAAACTTTGATAATTTAAAGGAAATACTTAGAAAAAAAGTAAATATATTTACTTAAATTTTCGGTTTCAAAGCTATTTTAAAAAAGAAAGAATATATAAAATTTTTACACTTTCTATTCATTAATTTCCTCCAAAGTAATTGTACACAGATTTAAATTTATAAATTATTTACGCATTTTTTGTGCTAATTAATTAATTTTGTTGAAACGACTGTTTTCTTCAGGCATATTTCTCTTCTTTTTTCCTGGCTTATTTTTTGTCTACTATTGGTAGTACTACAAGCCAACCGAACAACTTGTTATAATCCAAAAATCTTAGTCCTCAATATTTGTAATGAAAAAAGTGACAAAATACCGTTTTCCAAAGTATTGCAGGTGATTACCCTAGCACTTTCAATGGCTTCTCTATTTTTGTATTTTTTTTATATAAAATATAGAATAATATTCAAAATAAGGTTTTTATTAGATTATTTAAAATTAATATAAAATACAGTATGACCTAAATTATTTTTGTTATGACTTTTTATTCTTATATAAAGTTGTAAAAGAATTATAAAAAAGAAAATATTTTTTTTTCTCGCTTGACAATTCTATTAGGAATAATATTATAAAGATTCGTGAAATATATAAATATTATGCAATTATTTTGAAAGAAAGTGAAATTTATTATTAAAAAATTTTTATATAACTCTCGTATTTATTTATTTATTTTTAAATAATTTTATAGAGCTTTCATATTCACGATTGTAATTATCCTTTCTTTCCTATAACGGTCAAGAGTCCAAATATTTTACAAGAAGTCAATTGACCAAAACATGTCCGTCGCCTGGCAAGGAAAAATCTCCGACGGAACGTATTGTATTTAACTAACATGTATTATAGGTTGCGGTCTATTTGTCTTGGACGGCATATCTGTCCACGCCAAAAGGATATTAATTTTTTTTTTTATAATGAATTTCACTTTTTTATAAAATAATTGTACGGTGCTTGACTCCACGAATATAGCATTGCTCAAAGTTTTATTGTACACTCGATTACTTCTAGCATCCTCATTCTCAACGCATCTTTCTGTAACTACAATTTGCGGTGCTAGTTGCTGCATGTTAGTGAGGGATATGGGTATTCATGGTACCAGGCCATTCCTCTTATTTGTTCTGCTTCTACTGCTCAGAGCATGCTTCTCCGTTAACGCTGATGATACCTTTACGAAAGGTCAGCCGCCCCTTTCGGTGATAGATAACGACAGCATCTCATCTAAGAATGGCATATTTGAACTCGGATTCTTCGAACGAGGTACTCCAAAAAAATTCTACCTGGGGATATGGGTTAAAAGCTTAGTGGGTCAGACTCAGAAGAATATTGTTTGGGTAGCAAATAGAGAAAACCATTTGTCTGACCCTTATAATTCAAAACTCGAATTCTCAGAGGATGGCAATCTTGTTCTTCTTGGAGCTTCCCCCAAGAAACCATTTTGGTCCACAAATTTGCAGAATCTTCCCTCAAATTCAACTGAAGCAGCACTTCTTGATGATGGAAATCTTGTTTTAAGAGATAGATCGAACCTTTCTACTATATTTTGGGAGAGTTTCGACTACCCAACTGATACATGGCTGCCAGGTGGAAAGCTTGGGATCGATAAAACTGGAAAAGAACCGAAGCAACTTATTTCATGGAAAAATTCAGAAGATCCATCACCGGGTCTGTTCTCATGTTCGTTGAGGATAGACCCAAATGGAAGCATTGAATATATCTTCGAGTGGAACAGGTCCCAAGTTTATTGGAGTTCTGGAGTTTGGAATGGAGAAACTTTCGCCTTTATTCCTGAGATGAGGTTGAATTATGTATTTAAACTCGGTTTTGTGTCAAATGAAAAAGAAGCCTATATGAGTTATAATTCTTCTATCATGTCAATATGTTATCTTGATTCTACCGGACAATTCAAGGCAATTACATGGCCGCCCACGTCTGAGCCGTGGGTTCTATGGGCTCAACCAAAATCACTATCTGATGTCTATGCTTTGTGTGGTCCATTTGGCGTATATCATGATAATACATCTCAGCCTTGTGATTGTCCAAAAGGTTTTGAACCATTTTCAGATACTCGGACCAGACAAAACGACTGGTCCAGTGGTTGTTTGAGGAGACACCCTTTACAATGTGAAAATCGTAATGCCAAAAAAGATTGGTTTCAGAAAATACCCAACGTCACATCGCCAATTAACTGGAAAGCATATTCGGCAATGAGTGACGCGAGATGTAAATTAGCTTGCATGAATAATTGTTTTTGCACAGCTTATACTCATAACAGCAGCGGCTGTCTGATATGGGAAGGAGCTCTTTTGAACATGCAACGACCCTCGGATGGTGGAAAGGTTGGATCAGATATATATCTCAGACTAGCTGCTGATGAGCGTCAAATTAGTACCAAAGGCAGGATGAAAAAGATGAAACTTACATAAGTTTACATTATCTTCTTACTGAATCGAAATGTAATTCTGTTTTGATAGAGCTAATGGTCGTTCTTATCATCATAATCAGGAACCAAATGGAAAGTATGGGTGATTGTAGCTGTGCTGGTAGCTGCAACAGGGCTAATCTTATGCCTATCCGTTTGTTTCTCAATCAAGAGAAAGCTCAAACACAAAGGTAAGTTCTAACATTACAATCCATAAAAAGTTCCAATTTTTTATTTTTTGTTTATGGGTGAGTGGATCACTAGCAACAACAAAATGCTCCACCAAAATCTAGGACAAGAAAGCTGTGACATTTGCTTGTTCGTAGAGTGTTTCTCAACGTATTGTCTCGTCAATTGGTGAAGATATTCTTCATGCTTTTGAAATCATCTGAACCAAGTTTCCAAGAGAAATCCCGCAAGTCTCTCCAGCATATTCCAAAACTTCTTTAATTGATTTTATCAGAGCAAACATTTGATTCTCGATTAAAATGACAAAACTCGCATCATTCTGTGCAAAACAGGAGAGACGGCAGCTTCAAGCAATGATCTAATGTTATTTGATTTTAGTACTGAAATTCATGCAATCAGTGATGGAACAAACAGCCAAGATAATGATAAGAAAAGAGGAAAGAAGGATGTTGAATTACCGCTATTCAGTTATGAAAGCGTATTAGCTGCAACCGATAATTTCTCAGCTGCAAATAAGCTTGGAGAAGGAGGTTTTGGACCTGTCTACAAGGTATGTATGTTCCATTCTGCTAAATGAATCTGCTTCAAAAAATATGGTAAACTTTGAAGGAAGTTTAAAGAGTTTTTGGTTCTCTTTCACAGGGAAAATTACTTAAGGGGAAGGAAATTGCAGTGAAAATGCTTTCAAAAAGATCTGGACAGGGGCTTGAGGAGTTTAGAAATGAGACAACACTAATTGCAAAACTTCAACATAGAAATCTTGTCAAACTCTTGGGTTGCTGTATTGAAGGAGATGAGAAAATACTAATATACGAGTACATGCACAATAAAAGTTTGGATTTCTACCTTTTTGGTGCGTCCTTATTTCAGTCATCTTGATTCTTATTATATACATATGTATAAAAATTATTCACGCACATACACGCGCGGGCACATACAGATATATATATATATATATATATATATATATAATTCTAGGTTCTTGAATGCTGATTTCCTTTGTGGCATCATTTCAATAGATCCAGCTAAGAAAAAAATGTTAGATTGGGGGACACGCATTCACATTATTGAAGGGATTGCTCAAGGACTTCTGTATCTTCATCAGTATTCAAGATTAAGAATTATACATAGAGATATGAAACCCAGTAACATTCTCTTGGATAGTGAAATGAAGCCGAAAATATCAGATTTTGGCATGGCTCGAATAGTTGGAGATAATGAAATACAAGCAAACACAAATCGGATTGTTGGAACTTTGTAAGTATACAATCTATCCCACATGCATCCCATATTTGCCACTGCTACCTAAATTTACTTAGCAAACTACTAAGCACTGAATTTTGGAATCCAGCGGCTACATGTCTCCCGAATATGCCATGGAGGGTTTGTATTCGATAAAGTCTGATGTATTTAGTTTTGGAGTATTGCTACTCGAGATTGTGAGTGGGAAGAAGAACACAGGGTTTTATAACCACGGGTCACTCAATCTTCTTAGATATGTATGTAGCTTTTATACTCTAATAGGTCTTTCCTGTTTTTACATTAATAATTTATCTAAATTAGGATTCTCTTTAATTGTCCAAATGTATCGGATGATCCAATGTAAAAAGAGATAAGACACAAGTTTAAATGTGCATGTGTGGTCAACATTGCTCGAAAATCCCACAATGCTTTCATTAAAAGTTTTAGAGCCCACATGATGTGCTATCTATCTCTAGAATCAGACCATTCATTTTGGTCAGGCAATTGTAGAGAATCTATATTGTAAGTTATAAACTGAATTACTCTTAATTTTTAATGAAATTTACATTGACCTGAAATGAATACAGGCTTGGGAGTTGTGGAGAGATGGTCAAAGCTTGGAGTTGATGGATTCAACGATAGGGTATCCATCTTCCACTTCTACCCTAGTGAGATACATTAATATCGGGCTACTTTGCGTTCAAGAAAATCCAGCTGATCGACCTACCATGCTTGATGTGGTCTTAATGATCAGTAATGAACATGGACCTCTGGTTACACCCATGCAACCTGCTTTTACAGTTGGCCGAAATTTGATGCAGACGAATCCAACAGTTAACCCTGCAGAGAATTGCTCAATAAACAATGTAACTTTTTCAATAATGGAGGCTCGATGAATCCTACTGTTTGGTTTACTAATTAACTGTGCAAGCTAATAGGCAAAGCTGCTTATAGAAAGTAATTTCTGGATCACAAGGAGGGTTCGAGCGTGCTCTGCGACAGAGAGTATTGTAATTTTTCATGATGATATACATATCACTGTTGAGGTAGATATTGCCTTTTTTATTCAATTTTATGATCATGAATTTGATCATTTATATAAAAATTTGTAACACTTGAATATTGTTTTTTTATAATATACTTCATCTTTTTCTTTTGTTTAATTTATTATAAATAGTAATTGAAAAATAACAAATTTAAAAAAGTTATAGAATTATATTACTCCAAGTCTAATGCAATGACTCATCCATGCAAGTTGAGTCTGAGATTGCAACTGTGCTAACTGCCAAGTAAGGAAGTCAGGCTAATTAATTTGTAAAATGAAGCTCTAGATATATGTGTGTGTGTATGGAGATTCAATAACGTATGCTATTGGTAGCAGAAAGTCTAGTCTAGTCTAACAGACTCTCCTATTGACAAAAAACCAAAAACTTATAACCACTGCAATGAGAACTGAACCAATGACAAATGAAAACCGGAGTCAAAACAACAATACTTCTTCTACAATGATCATCATCCTGGTCTTTACGCGGTTGTTTCCTTCCTCCTGCAGAATCCATAGGCAACGGCGTAGAATGCCAATCCTGGTCTTCACGCTAGCTATTGACTGAAAAAACCCAGGTAGCTTAAATTTAGTGCCACGACTAGAAAAATGCATAAGATAATACTATTCTTCCCACTCAATTCTACCGCTCCATTCTATCATAAGATAATTTTTTTTTTTCGTGGCTTTTTTTTGGTCTACTAATGGTAGTAGTACTACAAGCCAACCGAACAACTAAATGTTTCAATCCAAAAATTTTAGCCCTCAATATTTTTATGATCTTGACTTTGTCCGGTCGTCCCTGCATATATGTATATATGTAATGAAAAATTAATAAAACTAATCTCATGCAATTAAAGAAATCTAGAAATAATGATAAAAAATTAAAACAAAGAAAAATAATTAAGAAGTTTATTTTTTTAGAAACGCAGGGCTCAAAATGGTAATGCAAGTCTTAAATAATATTGAATGAGAATAATAGTCAGCATAACTTGATTTGATAACTCATTTTCAGCGAATTGAATAAAAGTTCGTTTTTATTTTTTGTATTTTGTTAAATAAAAAATGCATATCAAACACAAAATTCTTAGTTGATCTTATTTTATTTCATCTCATCTTATTCTCAAATATAATTCAAATACAAAATTTTTAAACTAATCATTACAACTTTTTTAAATTTTCAAATAAAACACAAAAAAATAATTATAAATTTTTCAAATCCCAAATAAAAATAATATTATAAAACTATATTCTTATAAGATTTTAATTTTATAATATTTTTTATTGAATTTTTTTTCTCTCATTTCTCTAAACTTAAAAAATACTCAACTCAAACTATCTCACTACTATTCACAAATTATCTTATTATTATTCATAAAATTTTCATCTCATCTCACAACCTATACAAACCCTTAAGAACTTGTTGCCAAGATCCTGATGACCTAATGGCATAAGATTTGGTTATACAAATATAAAATTTGGGTTTGAAACCCCATCCCCTTACAAAAAAAAAAAAAAAAAACCCTGTTTGTTCAACTTTGATCGGCGCAATACTTAGCTCCAATTAAGTTCCCGTCCACTCTCAACCCGGGCTAAAAAATTATTTTTGGATTTAAAAATGTATGAAAATATAATTTTGGACTTAAATTATAAATTTAAATTCTTAAATGTGATTAATAATTTTTATATAAAAAGTTAAGATGATACAAGTTTTACACTTAAATAATGTGAAACTCGTGTATTACTTGAGAAACCACCACTCCTGCCCATGTGGGGGCAGGGAGGGGGCTACCCCGTCCATGCTATCGACGAGTACCATCATATCGTTTATTAATTAATTGTGAAAGCGGCCACATCAACCGGTGGTAAATGGGTCATAACCCTTACTATGGGCTTACGACCCATTTTGGCTAAAAGTTCAATCGTGGTTGCCTTATATCTGACGACGTAATGCTCTCGGGAACATTTTGTTCTTTGACCAATTTAGAGCTACAACAACTTGAGACTCTAGCACTGAATTTCTCGTCTTTATGCATTGGAAAACCATCCAAGAAGTAATTTTCTGGGTCACGAGCTCAAAACATGTTGCAGAGTACATACAGATACTATTGTAATTTCACCAATTGAGAAATGATTTATACAAATTTTAAATAGATAAGTTTCATACAAGTCTTTATAAAAAAAATAAACCCTATCTAAAAAAATTATTATTTATTGGTGGGATGTACTTTTTACAAATAGCTTGTACAAAATTTATCTATTTGAAACTTGTATATCTAGCATCAGGAATTAGTTGGTTAGGAACTTCATGGTAATTGGCTTGGAACCGATTCTATTATTTTGGGTGAAGAGTCTATAATACAACAAATGCATGGTGATCAAATACATATAACTATTGAGGTAGATATATATAGCCTTTTTATTCAAGTCTTCCAGCACTACAAGGGCAAAAATAATTCCTAGAAGTTGTGTCAGATAGATCAACCGTGAGCTTGATGCTTCGCAAATTGAGTAATAAACGGCATGTTGTTCATGTCAATTCCTAAAGGAGGTAGCCCTCAGCTTTTCCAATCTATAATGATTCAAGCCCGGAATTTTTAGCTCAAACGCATTTTCACTAGCATATAGTTAATCTAGTGTGAGATATATATAACGTTAGAATTAAATATCCTATAAAATAAGAATAATTCTATTTGTAGGCCTGCACAATACACTATCCACACTACATAATTTGATTTAGAAGATAATTTTTAAAATTTGAATCTCACAAATCAAATTATGTCATGTAGATGGTGTGTGGTGTAAAGACTTTCAAATATTATGTCATATTGAATTGATGTCCATTTCGATTTCTTACTGGCTTTCTTTGTGAGTAACAAGTAATGTTATTTCTTCTATCGTTGTTCTCTTTCTCCTCTTCAATAATCATTATTCTAGCGTTTTGAATAAACTCACTCTGGAAATAGTATAGAAGAATTATGCTATTTATAATTCTAGTGTATAACATATCACTTAGTTTCGACCTGTTATATTCATCAAAAGAGTCAAAATACTAATATTGTTTTTTATGTTATTAACTGATCTAGCATGCTTCTACATCAGCAGTGTATTTGATGTGTCAATAAAGAAGTTATTCATAATAGAAATATCAAAGATATCTAACACCGGTCAAAGCAGTCTTAATAAGCCAGTGTTGATAGTACACTTAAATATGATAATTACATTATACTCTATATAATATATTAATATCACATAAATCATATCAAAATGTTTTAAAATAGTTTATATTGCAATAAGTAGATATTAATATTAATATAATAGAAACTTACAGTAGTCAAAAAATATTACACAATTATTTGTCAAAGATCAAAAGAACACAACAATTAGCTAGATCTCGAGCTAATAACATGGTGTGGATAATAAACTTAATATGATAATTACATTATACTCTATATAATATCACATATATTATATCAATATTTTATAAAATGGTTTATATCTCAATATATATAAGTAGATATCAACAGTTATATAATAGAAACTTACAATGGTCAAAAAATGTTACGCAAGTATTTGTCAAAGATCAAAAGAACACAACGGTAAGCTAGAGTCTCATGCTGATAACGTTTGTGAAATTGAGAAAAATTAAAAAGAAAATTGAAGGATCACAATATATAAAATGAATTATTCATAAACTCAATATTATTTCTCTATACTTTTTTGTTGTGCGTCTACTATAAATGTTTCTCAAGACTCCCTTTTATAGGCATGAGAGGAATGCGTGATATTAAATGAATACATAAAATTAGGAGACTACAGGTCCAAACTTTGCTAGTAACATTAATTCTACAGGAATTGCTTCTTTCTGTTTTGGCCAATATTTTCTACGTTGACATTCATTGATGCTTTTTTGTTCATTTTCATCATCACCTCTGGTGATATCAAGAGCAACTTTAAAGAAAAATATGTTGTCGACAATAATTTTATTTCTAAAAAATTATTCTCTCATACTTACATAATGTATCGAGATCTCGTTATTTTTAGATACATTTTCCTTTTCAGGAAATAACTTTTTAGGTGATTCTGCTTCAGGTAATTCTATTCTAGATAAATCTTATACCAAGATTTTGAATGAATCTGTAGTTTTTGTTGCTTGTTTTGTGGGTATGACCTCTTTAGGAGCATCAATTTATTTTATTTGTGTTTTTCTCTTCCAATGAATCTTATCCTTTGCACCAATAGGTCTTCTATGCTTCAAGTACGTCTTAAACCTACACCCCACTGCCCATCCCTCATTCGTCCCACCCCTGCATGGGGGTTATGGCCCTAGTGGTGCCTTGCCCTGCCCCGTCCCTAGTCTCGCCCAGCACCCAATTTTTTTTATATATAAATATTTATAATATTTAATATTTTTACCATATATAAATATATTAATATGTATTAAGTATAATTTTTACTTAATACTTTGTGTAAGTTGTAGTGTAATAGGATGATCTTTTTATAGATTGTCTTGACAATACAAGTCTCACACTTAAGTAATGTGAGACTTTTGTATTACACTATAACTTACACAAAATATGCACTGATAAATTTAAAAATTACATAGTTTTTAAATTATAGTTATATTTACAAATTTAAATTTACAATTTGAGTCCAAAGATATGTTTTTTTATCACTTTTGGACTCAGAAATAATTTTTGAACCTAGTGGACTGTAGTCCATTATTAAACTGAATGGGGGGTGGGGAGGGGGCTACCCCGCACCATATGGTGCAGGTAGCACCCCTAGACTCATTAGTTGCTACATTATTTGATAGTCCTACAGGGACATCGATCTTTGCTAAAGTATTAGTAGCCGAAATGTAAAACTTCACAATTTTCTTATGTCAGTAAAGACATCTTGTACTTAATTTGCAATAACTTACAAATGAATGATGTTCTAAACTTCTAGGATCAAGATGAGATAACGTCAAAGTATTCCATGTTATTTACTTTTATGCTTCTGGCAACTTTTCTCCCTCTAATGGTAGGAAGACTGTTTCATAAAATTTAAAACCAAAATGTGCTTTAAAAATATCCCCAGCTAAAGACTTGAGGTATTTAATTATGGAGGGAGAATCAAACCCAACATAAATTCCAAATATATGTTGAGGACTCATCTTAGTGCGTTGGAGAGATGCAATTGAAACATATACAAAACAACAAAAAGTATGAAGATGAAAAATATTTGATAGTTGACCAATTGCAAGTTGCAATAAAGAATATTTATTATTTGTAGTTGATCTTATTTGAATAAATAATGCAACATGCAAAATTGCATGTCTCTAAGTAGAGACAGATAGTTTTGTTTGAAAAAATAATAATCAAGCAATTAATTGCAAACGTTTAAAAAATAACTCAGCTAAACCATTATGAGTATATGAGTGGGCAACCGGATGTTCAACATTAATTTTGACTGACATACAATAATCATCAAAAGTTTTATATGTAAATTTTCTTATATTATCCAATCAAATAGATAGAATTGGATAATAAAAAAATTGAGCTTGTAATCTATTAATTTGTGCAAAAATTTTAGCAAATGCAACATTTAAAGTAGAGAGTAGACAACCATGTGACCATCTAGTTGATGCATATATTAAAATCATAAAATATCTAAATGTCTCACACGATAGACCATTAATTCTTTGTAAAAATGATGAAGACTCAATAATTACATTGGAATGAGATGGTATGATAATTAGCTTTCCCTTGGGAGATTCTACAGATGGATAATCATTTGGTAAAAGAATTTTCTAGTTCTTTAAAGGATGTTCATATGAATTCTTACTTATTCAACGCATCATGATTTATCCTGAATGACCAAGATGAGCATGCCAAAATTTAAAGATTTTTGGATTAGAGCACTTTTGGTGCATTACAAAATGTAATGGAATTATTTTCAATGTTGTATAATATGACAAGGAAAAGAAAGCTGGGAATATTTCTAATATGAGCTTCTAGTCTAAATTTATTGTTGTAATGTAAAGATATTCTTCACTGCCTTCATTGGTTGTTTCAATATGATAACCATTACGATGAATATCTTTAAAACTGAGTAAATTTTTTCTAAATTTTGAAGAATATACAATATCGTTAATACATAACTTTGTTCCTTTTGGTAACATTATATTAGCTTTTCTGAAGCCTTCAATTAGGTTTGATAAACCAAATATTGTATTGACATTGACTTTATTTAAAGTTAAATATTGAAAATAATTCTTATCTTTCAGAATTTTGTATTATACAACTATCTTTTAGACACAAGTCTTTACTAATAATCTTGAAATCGATCAATACATTAATAGAATCCATATATATATATATATATATATATATCCTTATAAATAAAAGCATTTATAAAATCTTATTAATGCAGAAGAAAATTTAACAAGATATATTAAAATATAACAACTCAAACATAATGTGATTACGTAATAAAGAAAACTAATTATTATGACCATATGCTTCACTAATAAAAATATCGTTATCTCCGTTTGGATCTACAAAGAAATCAAAAATATTGAAATGAGTTAGGTCAATCAAATTTGGATTATTAGAATAAGTCAAATGATTTTTGGATGATTGTGATAGGCAAAATTCATTTCGAACTATTTTTCTTTCTTCTTTCATAGATGCTTGATATAAGTCCACCAAATATTTAGACATACGACAGGTACGTGACCAATGCTATTTTGTATTACACTTGTGACATATTTATCTTCATATTTTTTTACAGGCATATTTAGCAAGTCTTTGTTTTCATCCTGTTTTATCGCAGTGTGTTTCCACCTTTTGTGGTATGTAACATTTCTCTTTAAAAAATTTTGAGTACACTCGTCTTGATTTCAATAATTTTTTTCTACCACGTCATTCCTTTATAATGATAAAATGAGATTCCATTCACTATAAGGAATGAAGTAGAGTTGGTTAGATCAAACTAGTGATTTTTTATTAACAACTCGTTATTTTGTTCAGCAACTAGCAAATAAGATATTAGTTCAGAATATTTAGTGAATTTTCGTACTCAATATTGCTATTGCAAGAGCACATTTGAAGCATGAACATGTTATATATTTCATTTCAAACATATCCTAGTGGTTTTTTCTCTACACAATTTCAATTATACAACTTAGGTGCATCCAATCACAACGAGCATTTTTTGGGAGGATCATGGTCTTCTAGTACTAGGATCACTCTCTTAAACTATCCCATAGAATTAATAGGTATTTAATAGTGAGGTAGTCAGATTTTAATTTTTCATACAAATGGTGGCAAAAGAAAATCATTACTTTCGCATGATCCTTCTGGAATGCTTCATTTCTTTCCTTAATAATATTTCCAAGGACGTTCATTCATCAAGATGAATATGTGAGCATGCATAAACAAATTATGATAAATAATTGTTGCTATAAATATTTAGGACAATAAATTTAAGTTTTGTAAGATTTAACATGATCTATAACAAATATATTAAGTATTGAATGAGAAATAAATATTTAAAATCCAACTAACATATAGAAAACAAGAATATTTGTCGCATTAATATGATAATTACATTATACTCTATATAATATCGTAAAGTTCATATCAAGATTTTATAAAATAGTTTATATCGCAATAAACGGATATCAATATTTATATAATAGAAATTTACAATGGTCGGGGAATGTTACGCAAGTATTTGCCAAAAATCAAAAGAACACAACGGTTAGTCAGAGTCTCATGCTGATAATGTGTTGTGAAATTAAGAATAAGTAACAAGAGAATTGAAGGACCACAATATATGAAACTAGCTTTTCAGAAACTCAATATTATTTTTCTATACTTTCTTATTTTGTGTTTACCACAATTGCTCATCAAGACTCCATTTTATATGCATGAGAGGATACATGATATTAAATGAATATATGAATTTAGGGAATGACAATACATGAATCAAAAGAATACATAAACATGAGAAATATAAATAAATGAATGGATAAGAATTTTAATAGTCATCTATCAAATATATAGAATGCATTTAACTACATTAATGTATTTACAACAACCACAGGATATTTTGTACAAAATCAATTAGACCGCAACCTATAATTTATGACCGTCTTCGCAACCATATGACAAATGCGTTTGTGTTAACTAATGCGTTCGTGTTAAATACACTCACGTGCCCATTGGGTCCGCAAAGACTATACGTAGCTGCTATGGATATTTTTCCTTATCAGCTATACATGTTTTGGTCCGATTGACTTTTCGTAAATGAGAATATCTATTTAATACATCCAATATACCGTTAATGTGAAAAGCTTCTATATGAGTTATGTTAAAAAATTATTGATATTTTATTTTTATTTTTTTTTAATTATAATAGACTCAGACCCTACTATAAATAGCGTGTTAACACGCTGACTTTTAATAGCAAAACTCTTCGTAAAATATTTAGACTATTGAGTTCCTGATAATTATAGAATTGTCTAATTACCTACTAAGTACGTCTTTTTTTATAAGATTAATTACTTTACACTTAATTCTTGGCTTTGTATAAATTATTTTCTATTTTATAATTATTTTTACAACTTTTATGTAAGCATAAAAATTCATGAAAATTTTAAAGTTAGCAAAAGAGAATGTGTGTATATAATATATATATATATATATATATATTATGAAGTGACATTATTATATTAATCCGTTGGAAAATAAACCTTAACATTGGAGGAATGACAGGTGAGATCCTGCAAAAGTAAAATTTATAAACTGATATTGTTATATATAGTACGTTAAATTATAAAATTATTTTTATTATAAAATAAATTTAACGTGTCAAGTTGTATGACAAATGATGATTTTGAAAAAAGGTTTCAAGATCTTAATAAGAAAAATTTTATTTATTATTTCTATACATTGCATATTATATATTTTTTTATTATTATTAAATGTGTGATATATGAATGATGAGTAGAAAATTTTAATTAATTTTAAAAAATTAAAAAAAAAAAAAAATGTGATGGACAGGTAAAAAGAATTTACAAATTAACGTATTTAGATCCAGATTTAACTGAGCAGAGTTTAACCCGACTATCTGGCATCCTAGTTTTTGACAACCCTACTCGAATTAAAGAGTTATGACTCGGTCCTAGAAGAGTAGTTGAGTCAATGGGTCAAGTCGAAGGGCGGTGGCGGGTGGCTAACTATTAATAATCCAAAAGTTTTCTTGCACACTCGATTATTTCTACTTCTAGCATCATTATTCTTAAAGCATCTTTCTGTAACTACAATTTGAATTTGCAGTGCTAGCTGTATGTTAGTGAGGGATATATATGGGTAATGATGCATTCCTAGTCTTATTTGTTCTGCTTCTACTCCTCAGAGCATGCTTCTCCGTTAATGTAGATGATACCCTTTCGAAAGGTCAGTCCCTTTCAGTGATGAATACCGACATCATCTTCTCCCAAGGTGGCAACTTTGAACTCGGATTCTTCAAACGAGGAATTCCTTCAAAAATCTACTTGGGGATATGGTGTAAACGGTTCCACAGCGAGAGGATTGTTTGGGTAGCGAATAGAGAAAACCATTTGTCTGACCCTTATACTGCAAGACTCGAATTCTCAGAGGATGGAAATCTCGTCCTTCTTGAAGCTTCCTCTAAGAAACCATTTTGGTCCACAAATTTGCAGAATCTTCCCTCAAATTCAACTGAAGCAGCACTTCTTGATGATGGAAATTTTGTTTTACGAGATAGATCGGACCTTTCTACTATATTTTGGGAGAGTTTCGACCACCCAACTGATACAGCCCTGCCAGGTGTAAAGCTTGGGATCGATAAAGCTGGCAAAGTACCGAAGCAACTTATTTCATGGAAAACTTCAGAAGATCCATCACCGGGTCTGTTCTCGTACAGGCTAGACCCAAATGGAAGAAGTGAATATATCTTGGAGTGGAACAGGTCCCAAGTTTATTGGAATACTGGAGTTTGGAATGGAAAAACTTTTGGCAATACTCCTGAGATGAGGACGAATACGATATTTCACTACAATTTCGTGTCAAATGAAAATGAAACCTATCTTATTTACTCTCTTTATAATACTTCTCTCAGGACATTATTTTTTATTAATTCTACCGGACAGTTCCAGCAACTTGCATGGCTGTCCTTCGTTGAGTCGCCGTTTATTCGAGGTTGGGCTCGACCAGAATCATTATCTGATGTCTATGCTTTGTGTGGTCCATTTGGCATATATCGTGATAATACATCTAATCCTTGTGACTGTCCAGAAGGTTTTGAACCATTTTCAGATATCGAGACCAGACTAAACGATTGGTCCGGTGGTTGTTTGAGGAAACACCCTTTGCAATGTGAAAATCGTAATGCCAAAAAAGATTGGTTCTTGAAAATATCAAGCATGAAATTGCCTGTTAACTCAAATGCATATTTGGCAGTGAGTGCTCAGAGATGTGAATTAGCTTGCATCAGTAATTGTTCTTGCACAGCTTATGCTCATAACAGCAGCAGGTGTATGATATGGGAAGGAGCTCTTTTGAACTTGCAGCGAGCCTCGGATGGTGGTGAGGCTGGACAAGATATATATCTCAGACTTTCTGCTGATGGCAACACATTAGTACCAAAGGCAGGATGAATAAGATGAAATCCACTTAAGTTTTCATTATCTTTTACTGAATTGATACCATAATTCTGTTCTGATAGAGCTAATGATTATTCTCATTATCATAATCAGGAAACAAATGGAAACCATGGGTGATTGTAGCTGTACCGGTTGCTGGAACAGGGCTAATCTTATGCCTCTATCTTTGTTTCTCAAGCAAGAAAAAGCTCAAACGCAGAGGTAAGTGTAAGTTAAAAACATTACACAGAAATCCTTAGAAAGTTACAGTTTTTTATTTTTTGTTTCTGGTTCCATGGTTGGGTCCTAAAGACTACCGTGGGGTGGTTCTCCCCTCATATAAATATATATATATATATATATATATATATATATATTCTTCATGCTCATGAAATCATTTGAACCAAGTTTTCGAGAAAAATCACACAAGCCTCACCAACATATTCAAAAACTCCTTTAATTGATTTTATCATAGAAAACACTGGATTTTCCACTAAAACGACACAAGTCGCATCATTCTGTACCAAACAGGAGAGGAGGCAGCTTCAAGCAATGATCTAATGCTATTTGATCTTAGTACTGAAACTCATGCAATCATTGATGCAACAAACACTAAAGATAATGATAAGAAAAGAGGAAAGAAGGATGTTGAGTTACCGTTGTTCAGTTATGAGAGCGTATCATCTGCAACTGATAATTTCTCAACTGCAAATAAGCTTGGAGAAGGAGGTTTTGGACCAGTCTACAAGGTAAGTATGTTCCGTTCAGCTAAATGAATGTGCTTAAAAAATATGGTAAACTTTGAGAAAGTTTAAAGAATTTATGGTTCTCTTTCACAGGGGAAGTTACTTAAGGGGCAGAAAATTGCAGTGAAAATGCTTTCAAAAAGAACTGGACAGGGGCTCGAGGAGTTTAGAAATGAGACAACACTAATTGCAAAACTTCAACACAGAAATCTTGTCAAACTCTTGGGTTGCTGTATTGAAGGAAATGAGAAAATACTAATATACGAGTACATGCCCAATAAAAGTTTGGATTTCTACCTTTTTGGTGTGTCCTTATTTCGTCATCTCGATGCTTATTATACACATACACGTGAATACAAATTATACACACACACACACACACACATATATATATATATATATATTCTGAGTTCTTGAGTGCTAATTTCCTTTATTGCATCCTTTAAACAGATCCAACTAAGAAACAAATGTTAGATTGGGGGACACGCGTTCACATTATTGAAGGGATTGCTCAAGGACTTCTCTATCTTCATCAGTATTCAAGGTTAAGAATTATACATAGAGATTTGAAACCCAGTAACATTCTCTTGGATAGTGAAATGAACCCGAAAATATCTGATTTTGGCATGGCTCGAATAGTTGGAGATAATGAAATACAAGCAAACACAAATCGGATTGTTGGAACTATGTAAGTATGCAATCTATTCCACATGCATCTCATATTTGTAAGTGCCACCTAAATTTACTAAGCACTGAATTTTGGAATCCAGCGGCTACATGTCTCCCGAATATGTCACGATGGGTCTGTATTCGATAAAGTCTGATGTGTTTAGCTTTGGAGTATTGCTACTCGAGATTGTGAGTGGGAAGAAGAACACAAGCTTTTATAACTTCGAGTCACTCAATCTTGTTAGATATGTGGGTGATTTTTATACCCTATTACATTTTTCATGTTTTTACATCAATAATTTATAAATTAAGATCTTCTTTAATTGTCCGAGTGTATCGGATGGTCCAATGCAAAGAGAGAGACACAATTTTAAATGCACATGTGTAATCAACATTGCTCGAAAATCCTATGCTGCTAAGATTAAAATATATAAAGCCCAAAGATTTGCCATCTGTCTCTCGAAATGGCCATCCAATTTGCTCAGGCAATTGTAGAGGATTTAAGCTATAAACCGAATTACTTTTAATGTTTAACGAAATTTACATTAATTTAAAATGAATACAGGCTTGGGAATTATGGAGAGACGGTCGAAGTGTGGAGCTGATGGATTCAACGATAGGGTGTTCATCTTCCACTTCTACCCCGGTGAGATACATTAACATCGGCCTACTTTGCGTTCAAGAAAGTCCAGCTGATCGACCTGACATGCGTGATGTAGTCTCGATGATCAGTAATGAACATTCACCTCTGCCGACACCCAAGCAACCAGCTTTTACAGCAATTAAGTCTGCAGAAGAAAATTGTTCAATAAACAGTGCAACTTTTTCGATAATGGAGGCTCGATGAATACTAGTGTTTCGTTTATTAATTAACTGGGCAAGCTGATAGGCAAAGCTTCCAGGAAGTAATTTGTGGGTCACAAGATGGTTTCAAACATGCTGCATGCAGAGTCCATACAGACAGGTAGTATTGTAATTTCATGAAGTCGGCTAGGAACTTCGTAATATTAATTCTCTTTAATTTTATTTCAGATGAAGAGTATAGAATACGACAAGTAGGTCATGGTGAAATACATATAACAATTGTGGTAGATATTGCCTTTTTATTCAAATCTTCAGCCACCACAAGGGAAATAATAATTCCTATAAGTTGTGTAGGCCAGCTAGAACCATGAGCTTTATGCTTTACAAATTGAGTAATAAACGGCATGTTGTTCATCTCAATTCTTAAAAGGTTTTCAATTGATTCCTTACATGCCATGTCAATGGTGTGAAAGGCATGTAGAATATTTCATTTATATAAAATACTTCATCCTATTTTTTTAATTTATTATAATTATTAATTGAAGAATAACATATTTAAAAAGTTATAGAATTATATTATAAACATAATTAAAAATAATGCCATAAGATATTTTGACCCAGACAATTTATGCCGCCTCTGCAACTTTATGACTAACGCGTTCGTGTTGAACAGTCATGTTCCCCATTGGGTCTAAAAAGAACAACAACTAGAAGCAAAACACTTTCAGTGCTCCTCCGTTCGTCTCCCTTTCGCAGCCCCACTTTCACTCCGCGACCCACATCATTGACTCATTCCTTGGCTGTGCTGCACTCCCCGCGACCCATCCAAACCATTACAGGTGATGAAAATTATATTCATCGTGTCTAGACATTACACACTACATCATTTTTTTTTTATTTTTTTAATGAATAGAAGAATTCAATAAATTTAAAAAGAATAAATCAAAAAAATTAAAAAAAAAATTATAGTGTGTGGCATGTGATACGTGGAGATGATGAAAATAGCAAAGATCTACCGGTGATACCCTCATGCCATTAGATCCCTACCGCAGTTCGTAGTATTGACTCTTTAATTTTATAATTTATCAATTGGACTACAAATCTCGTGCATTGAAATTATATCTTCCCAAAAATCTCCTTTGTTTATAGTTTTTATAACAACTTTAGTTTTGCTATTTCTTGTAACCTCTAAATTAAAATTATTCTTTCTTATGAAAATATTTATTTATTTTTTAAAAAACAATTATACTAACTAGATATAACTTTTTTACAATGTATATTTTGAGTTTCCTGTAAATATAATTTGGATATTTAAAAAAAAAAAACTTTCTCAATTGATGGTTCCTGAAATTTGTTTGCACCTAACTTTAGGATCCAACATCCATATATCAAATAATTGAAAAAGGAAATTAAAGAGAAAAACTAAGGAAAAATTTTATAGGATGCCCGTACGAGTGATTCTATTTACAAAGTCTAGTGTGCAAAATATCACTTCTTATTAACGCCATTTGGATTGAGAAATATCATAAGATGATTTTAGATAAATTGAATAAAATATTATTAAAATATTATTATTATTTTGAGATTTAAAAAAGTTAAATTATTTATTATATTTTATATAAAAATTTTAAAAAATTATAATGATCAGATGAGATGAATTGAGTTGAGATCACTTCTAAACAAGTATTAAATCCATCATAAACACAAAATGTCAAAATTAAAGAAGTGTTTTTTAATAATATTATAAATTTTTTATTTTTTTAAAATATTTATAATAATTAAAAAATACATAAAAAAATTAAAAATTAAAATACATCGGAATACTTCTTCCGATTGCGTGTTAGGATTCGTTTGGTTGATGAACTTCTCTCAACTCATCTCAATTCATTATTATAATTTTTTTAAATTTCAACATAAAATATAATAAATAATTTAACTTTTTCAAATTCTAAAATAATAATAATATTAAAAAATAATATTCTAACAATATTTTATCATCTCAATTCAACTCAACTCAACTAATTTCAACATCAAAACACAACCTTAGAGTAGTTTGGAAAGAGATATGGTAGACTGACAATCAGATAATAATTTGTTTATAATTATGTAATAAAATAATTTTTTAAAATTTTATTTTAATTTGATGTGTTTAAGTTTAATAAAATATTATTTTATTTAAAATTATCTATAAATTACGAATATTCAGTTGTTAGCAAAGGCCGAATATCTCGGTCAATGGTCTGGAATGACTCTGTCAATTTTCTCAGTAGCAAAAGGCCGAATTAAATATCTCCACTTTACTCGTACATTTCTAGCATCATTATTCTTCTTTCTTTTATTTTGCTGCAATTACTCACTCTCTGCGAGGAATGGTTACGAATATTGCCAAGTCATGGCATTTCTTTGTTCTGCTTCTAACCCTTTCCTACTGCAAAGCATGTTTCTCCCTTGTGGGTGATACAATTTCAGCGGGTCGGGTTCTTACAGTGAACGACAGGCTGGAATCTCAAGGTGGGATATTTGAACTCGGTTTCAACAGACTACCCTCTTCTTCTTCAAGAATCTACCTCTGCATATGGTATAAAAACTTTGATGCAAAAGACATTGTCTGGGTGGCAAATAGAGAGAACCCACTGTCTGACCCATCTTCCTTAAAACTCAAACTCTCGGAAGATGGCAATCTGGTCCTGCTCGGAGATTCCTCCAAGATACCATTTTGGTCCACAAAGCTGTCTTCTCCACTGTCAAAATCAACTGAAGCAGTACTTCGCGATGACGGAAATCTTGTTTTAAGAGATAACTCGAGCCTGAATACTATATTTTGGGAGAGTTTCGACCATCCAACCGATACATGGCTGCCAGGCGCAAAGCTTGGTATCGATAAGGTTACTGGAAAATCGAAGCAGATTATTTCTTGGAAGAGTTTGGAAGATCCTGCACCGGGTATGTTCTCGTTTGGATTAGACCCAAATGGAAGCATGAGTCAATTTATCTTACGGTGGAACAGAACCCAAATATATTGGAGAACTGGAGATTGGACTGGAAAATCTTTCAGCTTAGCTCCTGATATGTGGATGAATGATGTCAGCAACTACAATTTTGTATCCAGCGAAAAGGAACAATATTTTATATTTTCTGTTAAAAATACTTCCAGGTTTAGATTTTACATTACGCCTTCAGGACAGATCCAGCAAATGGCGCGGAATCCTAGCCCTTGGGCTTGGGCTATATTTTGGTCTCAACCGGCAAATCCATGTGGTGTCTATGCTTCGTGTGGTGCATTTGGCGTGTGTACTAAATATGGGAATTGTGAATGTCTAAAAGGCTTTGAACCATCTTCGATTGAAGACGCCAATCTGAAAGATTGGTCAGGAGTTTGTGTGAGGAAATTGCCTTTGCAATGTGAGAACAGTAAGCCTGCTAATGGCAAAAGTGATTCATTCCTGGAAATGTCAAACATGGGATTGCCAGTCAATCCCATAACGTATTTGTCAGGGAGTGCTAGGATATGTGAAAAGTCTTGCATGGAAAAATGCTCTTGCACAGCATATGCTTATAATATCAACACGTGTATGATATGGGAAGGAGCTCTTTTGAACATAACGCAACTTCCAGATGGTGATCCGGTTGGAAAAGTCATCCATCTCAGACTTGCTGGCGATGAGCATCAAATTAGAACCAAAGGCATGATGAATGAGATTAAATATACAGAAGTTTATGCTATCATTTTATCCGAGTGAGTGCTAAATTTTCGGTTATGGTTGAGCTAATATTTATTCTTATCCTCCTAATCAGGAAACAAATGGAGAGTACGAGTAATTATAGGTGTTCTGGTCCCTGCAGCAGTGGTTATCTTATGTCTCTGTATTTGTTTTTCAAGGGGAAAGCTCAAACGCAAAGGTAAGCGCAAGTTCTGCACGCAGAGAAATCACTTTACAAAAATTACAAGCTTTATTTGTTCATTGTTTTGGTTTTGTGGGTCAACGACAACCGTATAAAGATGTACCTATATCTAAGAACAAAAAAGAAAAAAAAAAAACTCCACACTTTCTCCTGCTCCAAACACTAAAAATTAGATAAATATTTTAGTCATAAAGAGATTCTACAAAAGTAAATTCACAGACTGATATATTTTGATGTAGTATATTAAATTGTAAAATTATTTTTATTGTAGAGTAAATCTAATGTATTATATGAAACTATGACGGTCTATAAATTTACTTTTGTGGGACCTAAAACTATGATCCTCACATCTGTTGGTGAAGATGGAGTTCAGGCTCTGGAGATTAACTGCATGTAGAGAGAGGTGCTACCCGCATGGTACAAGGCGGGGGAGATTTTTATTCTTTGTTCGAGCTCAACTTGATAAGCTAAACTTCCAGCTTGAGCTCGAGCGACGAGCTCGAGTCACAATGAGCTCGAGCTCAGCTCGAATTTTTTATTTTTTATTTTTTTAATAATTAATAAATTAGATAAATAAAAAAATTTAATATTGAATTTGTACAACTAACAAGTAGAACCTCTATTGAATTATAAGATTTTAAGAATTTATAAATAATTAATATGATATTTATCCATAATAACAAAATATTATATGCATACATAAATTATTAATACATACACATAATATGATAGCATATATTTATTTCATATATGATTCTCATATACTAGTATATGAAATTATTAAATCTTATCGACTAATTATTGTACAAATTATAAAATATAGCTGTGAAGTATATTCAATATATAGACATAAGTAATTAGATTACATATTATATATTTAATTATAAAAATGTTATGCTTATATTATTAGCTAATACATATATATATATATATATACATAGGTGTATGTATATATTTATCAATATATGAATGAACTTTAATCGAGTCGAGTTAACGAGTCGACTCGAGCATAAACGAGCGTGCCTTAACGAGCCCTAACCGAGTTGAGTTTTGTTGAGTATGTGTCATTTACTAATTGAGCAAATATTTGCTTTTACGGACGAGCTTTTTTATTTAACGAGTCAAATTAGATTCGAGTTTGACTGGACGAATACCGAGCGGGCTATCGAACAAACTAGTTCATTTACAGCCTTACATGTAGGTCCTCCTACAAACTTTCACCAACCACATCCATGGGAAGGGCTCTTTGCTAATGTAGCCTATGCAACCTTTTTTTTCCTAATAAACGACTAAAGGAACGGGTTAACCTACGTGTACTCAAATGGCTCATAGTGATTGAGCTTTTTTGAACCTAATGTTGTAACCTACTAATAATTGATTCAAGCAGACTGATTGAGCACTAGATTTTCAGCCGAAGTACTCAGAGTGAGATTTCTATCTTTCTATATCAAACAGGAGAGCAGGCTTCAAGCAATGATATACGGTGTTTTGATTTTAATACGGAATTTCATGCAATGAGTGATGAACCGATCACTGAAGATAATCTGAAGAGAAGAGGGAAGAAGGATGCTGAGTTACCACTATTCAGTTACAAGAGTGTATTAGCCGCAACCAATAATTTCTCGATTGCGAACAAGCTCGGGGAAGGAGGTTTTGGACCTGTCTACAAGGTATATACGTTTTCTTCTTGATCCTAGAGAATGAGCTAAAAAAATTATGTCAACCAACGTCGTAAAACTTTTAAAAAAAAAGTTTAAAGAGCTTATATGTGGTTCTCTTTCATAGGGGAAGTTATTCAGAGGGCAAGAAATTGCAGTGAAAATGCTTTCAAAAAATTCAGGACAAGGACTTGAGGAGTTCAGGAATGAGACGATACTAATTGCAAAACTCCAGCATAGAAATCTTGTCAGAGTCTTGGGTTGCTGTATCGAGCAAGATGAGAAAATATTAATATACGAGTACATGCCCAATAAAAGCTTGGATTTCTACCTTTTTGGTGCGAGCGTCTTTCATCATATATTAATGTGTCTTATAAACACAGATATATGCATGTAAACTACATAGTTGTTTAAATGTATCATCTTTTTTTCTTTTGCAACAGATCCGACCAAGAAAAAGATGTTAAATTGGGAGACACGCATACACATTATTGAAGGCATTGCTCAGGGGCTTCTTTATCTTCATCAACATTCAAGATTACGAGTCATACATAGAGATCTCAAACCCAGTAACATTCTCTTGGATAGTAGAATGAACCCGAAAATATCAGATTTTGGCATGGCTCGAATAGTAGGAGACAATCAAACACACGCTAACACGAGGAGAATTGTTGGGACTTAGTAAGTATGCTATCTATTTGTTATATAATACCTTCATCAATTGCTTGAATAATTCATTGTTTTGAAACACAGTGGTTATATGTCTCCTGAATATGCAATGGAGGGTCTCTACTCGATAAAGTCTGATGTGTTTAGCTTTGGAGTATTGCTACTAGAAATTGTGAGCGGCAAGAAGAATACTGGCTTCTATAACAGCGAGTCACTCAATCTTCTTAATTATGTGCGTAACTTTTCAACCCTCTCAAATTCTTATTGCTTTGTATGTAAGTTGCATTGAAATGCTCTCAGAGTAATCAATCAAGTTTTCAATGCTTTAAAATTATTACAGGTTTGGGAGTTGTGGACGACCGATCAGAGTTTGGACTTGATGGATTTGATTATAGGGTATCCTCCTTCCATTTCTATTCTGTTGAGACTCATTCACATCGGGCTTCTTTGTGTCCAAGAAAGTCCGACTGATCGACCCGCCATGCTCGATGTAGTCTCAATGATCAGCAATGAACATGCACCTCTGCCCACACCTAAAAAACCTGCTTTTATCAGAGGCCGGACTGCAATGGATAGAAATTCTGCAGTCAACATGAGTGCAGGAGTAAACAACCTTTTAACTATTTCAATCATGGAACCTCGATGATTACAAAGTACCATTTTACAACCTCCGCGAGTGAAAGAGTCTCTTCACCATTTCAGCTGGTCAAATTTTAGCTAATAAGTCAACATCTTTCGTACTTTAGAAACATACTTTTCTAAAACACAATAATATATCTCACCGTCTTCCATTTAAATACTTCATTTTTTTTTTCTCTCTTTTACAGCAATCACATATTTAAAATTTATTATTTTTTCCAACTGGGTATATGGAAAATGCTAGAGCTCCCGCTGGGGGCTCCCGCTGGGAGCTCCCGCTGGAACTCTAGTGTATTTTTTTATGTGTATTTTTTAATTTTTTTTTTATGTAGATGTTTTTAATAATTTTAAATATTTTTAAAAAATAAAAAAATTTATAATATTATTAAATAATACTTGCTTAATCACGAAGTAAAATATAAAATATTTTTATATGATTTTTTATTTTACTTCGTGACTAAGGAAGTATTTTTTAATAATTTTTTTTTACTTCTTGATTAAGAAAGTGTTTTTAATAATGTTCTAAATTTATTTTATTTTTTAAAAAATATTAAAAAATATTAAAAAAAATTATATAAAAAACAACTTAAAAAAAAACACATACAAAAATACACTACAATCCCAGCGGGAGCTCCCAGCGGGGGCTGTAGCACGATCCATTGTCAAAAATGCATCATAGCATGAAGATGATTATGGGTTAGGGCTGAAATATCATTTCTCCCAAAAATCTTAACCAACGAAAAGAGATCAATTTAATCAAAATGTAGCAAATAGCCCATGGTGACTCCAATTTGTATTTTGCGCCGAATCCTCGTGCATAGGTCACTCAGAACACATAGCAGCAGTCCGATAAAAGACTTGGACTCCTTGAACTTAGAAGGACGGTGCTATTATGCTGTCCAGTTTGTATGGTTGGTCGTGTATTCTGTTATTTTCAAAATATATTGTATCTCATTTAATTATTATAATTTTTTTAATTTTTAATATAAAATAAAATATATAATTTAATTTTTTTTAATTTTAAAATAAAAATAATATTAAAAAATATATTTTAACAATATTTTATTCAACTTTTTAATTTTAATCTTAACTCATATCATCTCATCTGTAAAAATAAACGAGTCATCTATTTGTATTTTTTATTTTTATTTTTTAAACATGTTTAAATATTTTTAAAAAATATATCAATTTATTAATAATTATTTCTTTAACTATTTAAAAAAATAAAAAAAAATAATAACATAAGCAGTCAAATTGAGGAGACAAACTCGAGGGACGTAATATTATTTTCCAACTTCGAATACGTTTAGCACTTTTGCATCTTATGCTCCTAGCTTTGACATCTTACCATAGATGAGTAGATGGAGAGCTGGCATATGACATGTTTTCTACACCTCCCGGAAATAATTAGGATGTCCCATGCTTTGTCTGTGTGAGAAATTATTAAAATCCAGCGTCCAAGAACAACATCATGTATCATCCTAATTCGTAGGAAAAAAAAAAAGTATGTATTAACGATCCTTTACGTTGGCAACGGTTGAATGAAAAACAAGATTCCGTAGGAGGACGACGAGAATGGCAATGGCGTGTCGAATCAGCAATTCCCATGAGGTGATGTGAACGACGTGCCGGCATGGACTGTTCAGGAATTGCCTTCGGCTCCTGGACTTTCTGTAGTAATGAACCGATGACCACTGACTCCACGATCGAGTTACTTGTTCCCGGGGGCGCATGCTTTTGGCATTGATTGTTCGTTTTTTTTTTTAAGTATTATATCTGTATAATAAAAAATAAATCTGTATTTTGAGATTTTAGTAACCTTTAAATTAAAAAAAAATTAAAGATAGTTAAAGATGATTAAAAGACCACGTTTTATATAATAAAATGAAAGTATAGTTTGCAGCATTATTATTGAAGAGTGGTTATCTATTAAATGCGTAGGAAGTCTAAAGAGAACATATGGTGAACGGAAAAAAAATAATAAAACACATGTTGAATATAACACTTATCACCAATGGTGATTCATTAACTTTGTAGAAAGTCTATGAATCGAAAATAATACTAAATAACACGTTCAATATGAGAGTTATCATAAATGAAAAAAGAAAAAAAAGAGTGCGTGAGACATTAGGAAGTCAATGGCTCTTATGCTAAAATGCCGACAACAACTCGTACGGTCGATTGCTAGTCTGATATGAGGAAACTTGTATTGAAAAATTGGTGAAATTGAGAAAATTTTGTAAGAGATAAAGTTAACGGAAGAATTTTAAAATAAATAATCTAAAAAATTGAGCAATTTCTGAGGAGAGAGAAATGAAATTATAATATGATTTTACAATAAGTTATATGAAATCCTTGTTTTGTCTATTTGTGATTACATTTTTACCTCATCCGATTTTAAGATTTTCTCTTTCTTTTTCTATTGGTCCTGAAATATCTCGTCGGGTTTCCTCCCTAGGAAAACACTGTTCATCTTTTTTTAGACCAGTAAGCAGTAACCCACAGCTCTTGTTTTATTTAGAGCATTTTCAATGACTCATGTATAATATAAAAAATGTAAATTATTTGAATAATTGTTAATAAAATGAGTTTCATCTAATTAGATAAAAGAATATGTAAAATACAAATCCCTACAGTAACCCGTTATATATAGTGGGTATTGTAAAAGAGATGGCTACATGCTTTGACATGTTGCGGAGAGAGAGAGAGAGAGAGAGGCTTACTTTAATGATGAAAGAACGTGAGAGCAGGAACATAGAGAGTGGATTTGCTTTATACGAGCTTACTACATCTTCTGCATAGTTGGAGATAACATGACATGCATGCATTGATTTCTATCGTCAAATATGATTAATTTGTAGAGCTGAAACTTTCATGCAAAACTTTTACCACGTCATCGTAATTGATCTTTCACGTACAGATAATCAACCCAAAGGAAATATATAGAAATTCTACGGTTGGAACATACCATTCTACGGTTGGAACAACCGATTTGATACAGAGACCTTAAATTCATTCCCTCAGACAGAAAATTAACGAAGAAAAATCACATATAAAATATAAGGTTATAGATAAGAATAATGATATATACCTCTCTCTCTCTCTCTCTCTCTCTCTCTCTCTCTCTCTCTCTCTCTCTCTCTCTCTCTCTCTCTCTCTCTCTCTCCGCAACATGTCAAAGCATGTAGCCATCTCTTCCTCTCCCTTTGATTTCCCTCCATCGCGCCGCCACCGTGCCGCTATGAGCAGCTCCTCCCACGAGCTTCGACAGCCACCTCTTCCCCACAACGCAGCTCCTCGATGCAGCGCCCGTAGCTCTTCCCTAGCCCCACTACGCAGCGCATTTACACACACGAGTTTCTCCCCATAATGCTACCGTTAGCCAAGCCCACGCCATCGCACCACCACAACGGCTTAGATCTGCCGCCTACATGGGCAGCCTTCCACGGCACCTTCCCTGCTCCTTCATGCCCAGTCGAGCCTCTACCTCTTCCATTTTGTGATTTTGTAAAATCAGGATGATTTACAGTGAGTTTGTAATCATCCTATGGTGATTTTGAGATAATTTAAAGTGAGTTTGGTCTGTGCTTACTATGATTTTGTGATCTATTGTGGTGATTTTGTGTGATGATTTTGTGATGATCTATTGTTGTAATTTTGTAATCTGTTGTGGTGATTTTGTGATATTTTGGAAAGAATATTGTTGTGAGGATGTAGAGAGGGACGAAGATGAAAAGTGTAAAATAAGAGTACTGTTCATACTGTTCATTACTGTTTATTGGGCAATAGATGCTTTTAAGGATAAGGAGATATTAGGATCATTTATTTGTCTCTCTTTCTTTTAGTACAGACCAACCAAAACCCTACCATATTAGTCAAAGTTTTAGTTATGAATTCGTCTCCCTACAGTCCCATGCAAGCCTATACATTTTTTTCCCTACAAATTTTTTGAATTACAATAATGCCACCGATCAGTGTCTTCCGTTGAAATGCATTTGTATTCCTCTGAAATTGATTGAAAATTTTACCACCCTCCTCTCTTCAATCCTTGTGCCACGGAGTAGCACTGTAGCAGTGGTTGGATCGTTCACCACTGTCGGCCTCCTCGTAAATCTCCCTGGTGGGACTTAGAGTTTCGTTTTGAATATTCTTGAAATCCATCTACTTCGCTGCTATCGGCTTGAGTTTCTCCCCCACCACTGTTGGCATCGACTTCGACCATTCTCTCATTATCCATGCGTTGTACCACAAGCACAAAATTCCTGTGCTGCTAGGTATGTTTTTCCTGACTTGGAAAATTGTTGTTGCTAATTGGTTTCAAAGAGATTTTTTGTTGCCTTGTAACACGAGCACAAACAATACCAACAACAGGGAATTAGAAAAGCTGAAAATAGCATTCTCACGAGGGAACTAAAAGATTAAATGAAGGTTTTATGATTTGTATTTTTTTCATTTTTATTTTGGCAAGGAATTTGATATGAATAATTGCAAGCAAAGTAATATTTTTTTTTTTTTTTTGCCAAAACATAGTAGTATTTCTTTAGTTATGTATAGAGATAGGCTGCAAGGAAAGGGGATGGGTCTCGCACCGAGGGTGGGGAAGGGGTTGGCAGCGGTCTTGAGCTAACGAAAGGCTCAAATGGGTCTTGCACTGAGGCAGGGGGAAGGGGATGGGTCTCGTACTGAGGAAGGGGGAAGGGGTTGGCAATGGTCTCAAGCTGACAAAGGGCTCAAAAAGGGTTGGTAGTGTTTTCTCCCACAGGTCTCGTTCTTCTCTTTTCCATTTGCCAAAACGATGCATATTTCCGTTTAGTGAAACACATTGTTTCAGTCATGGGCGTGCATAAGTAGTCTCCATTCGGGAATTGCAAACAAAATTTTTCTTTAGTTATGAATCCCAAGATTTGAAAGGTATGCCACGGGGTTTATATCTTTTAGTATTTACTCAATATTAAGATTCATAATTTCGGATAAGACATTTAATAGGTTCGTTTTGGCTTATGTGGGCATGAATCCTATCATGTGCATCACTTTTATAAGGATGATATTCTCTCGAGTCTTGTTTGAATTCAGAGTATAGACATATAGCATTCCTAACCTATTACATCATCATGAAAAATTATAAAAATATTTTTACTACAAAAAAATTTCACAAAAATAAATTTATAAAAACGTGACTCAATGTAAAATGTATAATAGGTTATGAGTACCATATGTTCATATTCTAGGTGCTTGAGCTGACAAATTTATTCAAGAAATATTATAAGGGCATGTTTGGAAAATTATATTCATCTCATCTCATCGTAAATTTTTTCATAATTTTCTTCTTAAACATCCCTCAAATGCAAACTATTTTTAATTTCATATCTTCAATTTTTTCATATAATTATTACCTAGTCATTACAATTTTTTTAAACTTCTAAACAAAATACAAAAAATAATATTATTTTTTTAAATTTTAAAATAAAAATAATATTTTAACTTTTAAAATATTTTTATTTAAATTTTTATCTCTTATTTTTTAAAATCTAATAAAATATCATAATTCAAACTATTTGACTATTATTTAAAAAATTACCATCTCATTTCATTCTCCAAATATCTCCTAATACTACCTAATAATTACATAATTACACGTACAAATCCAACCCTTTAAATAAAATAGACCCATCCGAAAAATTTTACTTTTTTAATAATGAATTTTATTTTTTATTCTTAAAAAAAATGAATGAATATTAAATACGGTAAACTTATAGCCTTATATCGTTCGTTACTTGCATGGGGTGATTCTTTACTCCCGCGTTTGGACTATAGTTTTGAATTTCGTACCGTATCGATTGGTATGGTTAAAATTTTTTAAATTACAATCTTATTTTTTAACTCTAAATTTATATTAGACTATTTATAATTTATATATATATTTATATATAATTTATTTATATAAAGACTATTATTTTAAAATATAATTTATTTATATATTAATTATTTCAAAATATTATTTTAAAATATTATTTTAAAACGATATCAATATATTTTAATCGATACGTCCTCCGATATGATATTCAAAACATTAATTTGGACCCATGAATTGTTAAGCGAGCGTGAGGCCCGTGCTCTATTGTGCTAGAAGACTATAAAGCTAGTCAACTTCAGTCGGCACAGAAGCTTTTAAGCCACAAGTCTTGAATTATTATCTTTGAAGGAAGGTGCTGAGCTGGCAACTCATTCCTCCTTCATTTGTATTTTTATAAAATATTATTATTTTTATATAATATTTTATAAAAATATTTTTCATTTAAAATATAATTATATAAAATATTATGTATAAATTATTTTTTAAAAAATTAATACAAATATAATTTTTTGAGTATTGCATATATAATTATGGATTATACAAAATAGTACACATTCTTTTTAAAAAATAATAAGGTGTATTATTAAAAAATTAATTTTTTTATGTTAGCTTATATTTATTTACTTTTTTTAAAAAGTAATATACGATATTTACGTACTCTATAACTGTAAATATCATTTCTCTAATTTCTTTCATAACTCTTTACATAATTTTGTGACATTTTTTATAATATAAATTATAAAAATAATATTATTTTATGAAAATATCTTTAGTTTAAAATAGAATTATATAAAGATTTATAAAAAAAAATATTGTACGTGTTTCATTGCTTATTAATCTTTTTATTAATTTTTTTCTTCATCTCTTACGAGCATCCTTTTTGACAAATTTGAACAACTTTAACCTTATAAATATATTGACATATTTGTCACGTTTAGTTATAAATAAATAATTGATCTATTTTTGCCACATCAATTCAGTTGAGTTGTTATGAATAGACTTTTTCAAAAATCAATATTTATTAGTGATTCAATGTTGAAAAATGGTGATAACAGTAAGTAATAACAATGACAGATCAGGTGATGACGAGTATGGCATGATCAATTGATTATGTTGATAAAGATTGTACAATGGAATTTTGTCCCCGCAAATTGAACTCAAGACTTGAAATTCTTAGCTTGAAATATCTTTTAAAGTTAATCTAGCAATGAAAATAAAGAATTATAATTTCATGATAAATGATATTTTCAATCTTAAGATGTGCAATACTGTAAGCCATGCACACTCTATCTAAAATTTGAAAAATTAGGTAAATATGAATTCATGAAAAAATTATATTTTTAACAGTGGATTCCAAATTTTTTTTTTAAATGAGTATACGAGACTTACACATCTTATAGACATGATATTTTCAATCCTAAGATATCCAAACTCCATCTTTTTAAAAATTGAATAAATATAAAATCTACGTAAATGAAAAACAAGAAGAAATAAATTAGTATTGAAAAATATAGAAACATTATCACTATATCACTATATCACTATCTCACTAGTGTCATAGTCATACGATGTTAAAAGAAAAAAGAAGAAAATCTACAATTATTAAACGAGAAGTGCACAACTATAAAGAAATTATATAAAATTAATCTCATAAATTGATATCGTTTTATACGATTCGTTAGATTTATTTTATAATAAAAAAAATTTTATAATCTAATAAATCATATAAAATTATGTTAGTTTATGAAATTATTTTTATACGATCATTTTGTGGCTAATTATTTCCCTATTCCATAATTAGGAGAAACTCAAAATATGTGCACTTGTATTATCAGAAATTTAAAATACAAAAATATTTCTTAAATTTTTTAATATAGATTTAAGAAAAATGAAAAATTAGCCACAAAGAGTATGATTACAGAGTAGGACTATTTGAAAATCTTTAAGCTGCAAAACTTTCAAATAAAATTATTTTAAAATAAATTGTAAAGAGTTGGTGTAATTATCCGTTTATTTATATTTTTTTAATAAAACTTTTTCTATTGCAAGATATTGATGATGTCAAAATCTATTTAGAAAAGACGTTCAAACCTGAAGTCCACACTGCTGGTAACTTCATCGTTTTTCAAGAAAAGAGACAGAGAAATGAGAGCCAATCCCTTTTCTGAACTCTGATGCACGAAAAATACAACCCATTTTCATCGTAATTTTATTGCTTCTGCTGAATTCATAAAAGAAATTATATATATATATATATATATATAATATATACACACGCATTATATGAATATCGTTCTGAAAGAAAGTCATATTACGAATCGCACTTCAACGACTTTGCGCTCGCATATCTCTCTCTCTCGCTCTCTTCTCAGACTCCTCAAGAGACCAAAAAAACTGACTTCATCTGCATCTACGAAAAGCCAGCTACTTCGCGTTTCCGTAGTTTCGCTTTCTCTCGGTTTTTGGATCGGTTTCCGGAGACGAAATAGAATTCGATTTGAGAGAGAAGGCAAAGGATGGGGTGCGTGGGCGTAATTCTGAAACACCCCGATGACTTTTACCCGCTGATGAAGCTGAAGATAGCTGCTAGGCACGCCGAGAAGCAGATCCCTCCCGAACCACACTGGGCTTTTTGCTACAGCATGCTCCACAAGGTCTCTCGTAGCTTCGCTCTCGTTATTCAGCAGCTCCCTACCGAGCTTCGCAACGCTGTAAGCTTTCCTCCTGCACTTTACGTATGTCTTGTATTGTATAGAATTATGGTTAGTCCGGGTTTGATTTTCTTCCATTTTTTCGTAGGTGGCGTACGTTTCTGTTTTAATTTGCGTGGGGGCAGGGGAGTGTGCAATCTGAATGATTTTGGTGGTTTTGTTTGTGATTCGTAATGTTCTTGTTCTGGAAAGTGATTGGTTGTTTGGGATTTTGAATGATATGAATGTGATTATCTGGGTTCGGGTTTGGCCATCTTGTGGTCGGATTACTCCCTGTTTTACTTTCTAGCAATGTATCATATTTGATGCCTCAGTGATGCTTTTCACGGTTTTGCAGGTATGCATATTCTATTTGGTTCTTCGAGCCCTTGATACTGTTGGTATGTTCCCATTATCTATCGAGTAATGTTGGTATCGAGGCTTGTACATTTGAGGCTTGTATATATCATTATTCTTATCTATAACCTTATATTTTATATGTGATTTTTCTTCGTTAATTTTCTGTCTGAGGGAATGAATTTAAGGTCTCTGTATCAAATCGGTTGTTTACGTCTTGTGTAAAATGCAAGCTTGGTGTGTCTTTTCATTAAACTTGAAATTCTTTACGAGACCACGTTTCATTTACATGTCGGTAGCTCTAGTTATATTTTTTTATGGGTAATATCAGATCATGAATGAAGGTTATAAAGTTATGTTTGTGTTGACAGAGGAATAGTGGAGACTACCAGCCAGGCACTTTCATTTTAAATACCTTAGTCTCATCAGGGATTTGTTAAAGAATACAACTTCTCACTGTGGGTTGCATTTATTGATGTCAATACTCAACTCTCTGTTGGACTTTGTTCTGAATGTTGGTGAATTTCATTCAAACTTATACATGATTTCCTTCATCAAGTTCTAAATTTAGAATCACAAGGCTGCATATGTTTAATAGCTTCTCACTCTATCAAACTGATATCATTTTCGTAATGTTCTTCCATAGATTGTTACATACAAAGCAATAAAAAAAAAGCTGTTGGTTTTGTTTTGGCATCAATTTCAATTCCTTTTGGATTCCAACTCTCAGTTCTATGTGTTATTATCGATTCACCCAACTAATTAACTTTTCCATGATGTTATTCTTTCAGAGGATGATACAAGCATACCTACAGATGTTAAAGTGCCTATCTTGACAGCTTTTCAGCATCACATTTATGATTGCGACTGGCATTTTTCTTGTGAGTTATATGAAATTTTGCACTGTTATTTCTCACTTTATTTTTCTAGATTCTATAGAGTGAGGAACTTTTCATCTATTTCATTCTGCCATAAAAAAAATCCAATTTGATACACATTATTGACACAAGTTATTAAATTCATTAAGAAATCACTTGTAGTGCTTGTAGGTAGCCAATTAAGTGGGTGATTTGAGCTGTAGTTTTGTGGACCACATTTTATTTCTTCAATTCTGTTGCTGTTAACCCTTTTGTTTGTCAGTGTGTCTCATACATACATATGTACATATATGCATGTAGTTGTAAGCAAAACGATTTAACCAATTTCTAATATCTGTTATTGAGTTTCTTTAATTGATTTTCATGTGCTATTTTATCCAATTTATTACCTGTGTATGTGTAAAGTTTCCAATCTCAGCTTAATGCCGTAGGCTTCCAAACCAAGGACTTGAGCATTCTTATTTAATCATTTTATCTCTTACAAGTCCTCTTGTATTCCATCTTGTGATTCTTGTGTACTTTGGGCTATGCTTATTCTATTAATACAATCGTTTACTTATCAAAAACAAATTTTATCTCTTACAAGAAAAAGGTTCCATATTTATTATGTTCTTGAAAAAAAGTCCATGGAAATCAGTTTTAGGTATGATTATCTGTTGCATGTCTGTTAACATGTGAAAGAAAATTGAGTCTTCATCCATCTACTGATATTTCTTCTATTCTGCTTAAAGGCGGTACAAAGAACTACAAAGTTCTCATGGACCAATTTCACCATGTATCAACTGCTTTTCTGGAGCTTGGAAAGAGGTTACTTTTTCTATGAATAACTGAAATGATTTTCTGAGGACGTGAGAACATTGGTTTCATTTTTTGATATTTCCTGTTACAGCTTTTCCTTCCATGACCTGATCATAATCTGAATCACCGGTTCCCTTGTTTTCTTAACTTTTTATGTACAGTTATTTGTTGCTGATACTGCACCTATATGGGGTTTGTCTCTTATTTCTTTTAGTTAGTAGTTTATAACATGGTATGTACAATATCTATGTTACCCTTGCATTTCTTCTGTATCGCTGAATGTTCTGAAGTAGTTAATGAGGTGTGCTGAAACTATACAGTCAACTAGGTTATTTTCTAGATTGAATCTTTTTTTTCCCTAAGTCTACTGTTTGTGGGATACATAATGAATAGTTAGTCCCGCTGGTTCAATATGCTGATAAATTATATTATCAACTGCTTCTTCAACATATTGTTGATGTTTTTAAATTGGAATACTCAAGTTAAGATGCCTAGAGTGATTGTTTAAGACACTCTAGAATCTAAAGATCCCATTAGGGTCCAAGAAAAGTTATGGACCATGTTTTATTGGTCCCTTTGTGTGATTGTGCCCTTTCTAAGTCTGCGTCAAATGAATAACTGACTTGGGATCTATAGGATATGCTATATGATTCAAAACTTTGCAGCATCTGTATTTATGTCACTTATAAATAGTTGTATGATTTCTTGCTTTACATTCTTTTGGAAAATAACTTACATTACTCCTGTCAATTTTGCAGTTATCAGGAGGCAATTGAGGATATTACCAAAAGAATGGGCGCAGGAATGGCAAAATTTATATGCAAGGAGGTTTGTTATGCATGCTCATTCTGGAGAAGGGTTAACGGTGGCTGGAGATTTTCATATTGTTTTCTTGAGTTTATGTTCATTCATAAATGATCCCCAGTTGGAAATGGTTCGCTGGGGGAACTAATGATATTAAATGACACAAGTTTTCCATCATTATAATGACCTGCCCAAAGGGTGCTACCTAGCCGAATCCGACAAAAGCTTGTATCAGAATTTCATCTGTGTAATTGGACCATCCCTGCCACCCTTCCCACCCACCACAAAATAAAGTAAATTGTACGGTTTTTTCTTAGGCCTATGATACCATAAGTTACTAAGAGCAGCTCACAGCTTTCTCCGTTTTTTGTCATATGTTATCCAAATTAGATATGTATATTTTTTTTTTGTCATATGTTATCCAAATTAGATATATATTCCCCATTTGGTGGGTATATTTCAGTTATGTAGTGAGCTATATTTTTTTCACCAGAAATCATGTTCTCTTAGGAAGTAATTAAGGCTAGTTTGGATCATTAAAATGCCCCACCATTTATTGGAACTGCTCTCTATAAGCTGAAGAGCTGAAGACACAATGTACAAAATGCAAAGAAAGTACGTATTTGTGTGACACCCATATATATTTCCTCATGCTGCAGGTAGAGACCATTAATGACTATGATGAATACTGCCACTACGTAGCGGGACTTGTTGGACTTGGTTTGTCCAAGCTTTTCCATGCCTCTGGGTCAGAAGATTTGGCTTCAGATTATCTCTCAAATTCAATGGGTTTATTTCTTCAGGTAATGCATAAATATTTGGAGCAACCAATGAATTCACTTTAGTTCCTTTTGCTTGGAAGTTTGATACAATACTAGACATTCTACAATCACAGAAAACAAACATAATACGAGATTATCTTGAGGATATTAACGAGATACCAAAGTCTCGCATGTTTTGGCCTCGTGAGATCTGGAGGAAGTATGTTAACAAACTTGAGGTACAACTCTTTTCCATGTTTTATCTCAATTCTACTACTTGGTCTCTTTTTCCATGATTGTTGCCTTCTCATGTATGCAAACCAAATTTTATCACCGATCTTCAGTAGAGTGGTAGGAGTCTAAAAACCATAAAACCGTACTTCAACATCATAATATTGAGTTTTTCTCTTCTCATTGACATTTTTTCAATGTTTGTGATCCAGGACTTGAAATACGAGGAAAACTCTGAAAAGGCAGTGCAATGTTTGAATGACATGGTCACCAATGCTTTGATGCATGTGGAAGATTGCTTGAAGTACATGGCTGCCTTACGAGATCCCTCAATATTTCGATTTTGTGCTATTCCCCAGGTACGGAATCTTCTCAATGAACTTTGTGGCTTTTTTTAGTTAATGTTTTTAAGAAAAAGGTAATAAATGAATAAACTCTGAGCTTTTATTTTTATCATGTCCAATAATTTGACATATAGGCATGAGTGTATGCATTTATGCACATGTAACTTGTAAAGTTACAACTTTTCATATATTTATTCTGATCTGCATGTGGTACAAAATCTGAAGTTCCTGATTTGTGGTGTGTGGTTTTAGATTTTTTTTTTCTTTCATGTTTAAAAATAATTATTAGATGTTTCTTCCTAGATCATGGCAATTGGAACACTGGCATTGTGCTACAACAACATTGAAGTCTTCCGAGGTGTAGTGAAAATGAGGCGTGGTAAGTTAATCATCCCTTTCAGCAGAAACTGAATGCATGTCAGACAACCAAGAATTTGATCAGCATGTGTGGAGGTCTCTTGGAAATTAAATTTTGCATCTTCCATACATCTGTTTTTCTCTTATATAGGGTCATTGAGAAAAAAGGAATTATCACTGCAGATCTTTGCTCTCATTTAAGCTACCTAAAAGTTTTCTCAGTTTTGGTGATGTGGAGTGTTGTGGTAGAATGCTGTACCACATCAATTTCATGAGACATTTGAATGGGCCTTTGCGAGCTCTCATGCCATTGTTGGCAACTCTTTAGACCTTTCTACTTTATGTACGTAGTGCGGTTTCTTTTAAAGTGATGACTTGTGGGGAAAAAAGATATGGACTTGCTTTAAGGTGGACACTAAGGGAGCTAGTAGCCTACAAAGAACAGTTTTATATTCACTGCAGTCACTGCACCTTGGCTTAAAACCTAGCAGTGATTTCCTTGGGGGTTGTTGGGCCAATCTGAAACTATACGAATGGCAGTGCTGCTGTTGGGTTCACATTTGGCCATCGTGCAATTATCTGACAAACTGGTGGTTGAAATAAGAAATGGAGAGATGTTATGTATGCTTATGGACTTTGACTTTGATCCATTTCTTCGAAGAACTGCTGATGGATGACTTATTAAAATGATGGGTTTTCTTAACCTGACTGTATTAGCTATTTTATCATATCATATGCTTCTCACAATGTTTCCCACACTTCATTTTTTGATGATCTGGAGCCTCACCATGGCAGGCTCTCGGAACCCACCCCTAGGAAGGAAACCTTGTATACACAACCCCACCTTCCAGAACCTGCTTAAACTATAACGCAATACAACATTTGATGTCCTTTTTTCATTTTATGAAAAAGAAAATAACAGCGTATTTAGATAAATAATAAAGGGTTGTGATGCTGTCATTCCTAGTTCTCTCTCATATTTATCGTGTGATAGTTTCCATCCAAATGGTATTCATTGATTGTGGTTATGTTGTCTAGGTCTTACTGCCAAAGTCATTGACCGAACAAAAATGATGGCTGATGTCTATGGTGCTTTCTTTGATTTCTCTTGTATGCTAAAGTCGAAGGTACGATGCTTTTCTTAATATTTAGCAAGATATGTTCAATTGCAGCAAAATATTTATTCTGTTGTGTTCATATATTGGAAGTATCTTTCATATCCTATGCTTCTAGAATTTGTCATAAACCAGTTTGGACGTATTGATTGTTCTTCCAGACCCCTAGATACGATGACCTGCATTTTTTATGCCAAACAGATTTTCTGGACATGAATTCTGTTTGTGGGAACGAAATAAATATTCAATGCTTCCAAGCTATGTGGACATATTTATACTTTTGCTATGGAGGAAGTGTTATACTAACATATTTCAGCTGTGTTGTTTCTGTTGTGAAACCAAGCTTCTAATCTGTTTCTTACTGCATAACGCGCTATTGACTACTATAGGTCAACAAGAGTGACCCTAATGCAACAAAAACGTTGAGCAGGCTGGAAGCAGTACAGAAAACCTGCAGGGATTCTGGAGTCCTTAACAAAAGGTTGTCACAGTTTCTATATGTCTTCTATGAACTTCATACATGTTTTGTGACTGTTATTGCTGTCATTTTTATATAATTTCTGACCAACTTTTTTATGGATTTTGTCAGAAAATCTTACATAGTCAGGAGCCAGCCTAGATACAATTCTGCTCTTGTAAGTATCTGCTAATATATCAACCTGATGTTGTTTCCAAACACTTGACGGTTCTCTTTATTTGAGCCACCCTCTCCCATATTATAGTTAGAAAATCTAATGCTAATATGTCGACCTCAAATGCAGATTGTTATGCTGTTCATTGTATTGTCCATCCTTTTTGCTTATCTCAATGCCAAACGACCAAACAATTAAAGTAAGTTTTCATCGGCGTTAAAATTGATGATTTGATGGAACAATTAAAAGACGATTATTATTTTCTTTGACGGCCTGCTGCTGATTTTGTTGTTTGGTGTTTATGCAGAACTTCTCGAGTTTCCTGTCGGCATGGTTGGCTTCCATGTGCATGCTTTGTTCGATAAAACTCGATTTATGTTTGTGTTCAATATCATTAATATATATATATACATAAATTTGAAGATTGTATATCAACTATAAAGATACCAAATACAGTTCATGTAGTTCCCAACCTCTTCGGAGAAAACCTTTAACCTGTAGTTTCCAAACTTGATGCATCAAATGAGCCCCAGTTTAGTACTTTTCCTTGAAATGTTAAGCATTGGACACTTGAGATATCTATTACATTTTTCTTTCTTTCACCCTCAATTAGACTGTTTACAGTTTTTGGCGATGGCTCCACTTGTTCCCTGCCATGACTCCCACCGTGAGAAAAAGAGATATTTTCCCGTTTGCTTGATCCAAATCGTAGTGGAAAAATTTAATTGTAAGCGATTCTGCGTCCTAATACGCGCACCCATTCAAGATGATTGGTTAGAAAATAGATTTTATTGAAAACAGTACTAATTTGAATTTAGAATATGAATGCAATAATATTAATACACAAATTGATACGTAGACTTACTTGTACCTAATAAAACTCAATGGTAGCAGTGCTTCTACTTTTTAACCTTTGCGTGTGAAATCTCAGCTCCATGACGCACATTGTATTCTCTATATTTGAAAACAAGAAAATAACCACGTGGCAGGGGCTACGATGTTCAGATAATCTTTCTCCCAAGTTCCGTTGCACTGTAAAACCATCATGTGTTGAATGGTTGGGAAAGGAAAATTTCTTTTTAAGTCATAACAAGGCTATAGAGAACGTAAGATTTACAACCAGAGGGATAGTCTAAGAAGGTGAAGTAGAAAACAAAAGATAGAAAATGAAGAAAGGGGCCATCTATTTCACTCATCATCAACACGTACAAATAAGGACATCTTTGCACATGCAGCTTGAAGTTTCGTTTCTAGAAAGAGAAACTCCCCATTCTCTCTTAAAAAACTACTCATATTTTTTGAGTGTTTCCATCAGAGAGGATGCTCGTCTCTGTTCTTTTTTCAGTACCGATCTATGTATATATTTTTATGATAGTGTTTTCTATCTCCTTTCCACCAGCTTGATTTTGGACAGATCTACCGTATTTCGGTAACCGACTATCAACACACACTCCACCACGCAACTCCCCAACTACCTATCTATTGGGATGAAGCGGAACTGCGGCGAGAATCTCGACGTGTGACACTCACGGGTGGCTTGTTATGCAGGTGGTCGTCACACACCGTCGCACCATAATGCGTTTGTCGGCTAGACGTTTCGCACCAGTAGATTCTCCACCTCAAGATCTTCCAAATCTACCCCATCCCATCTCACACTCACTGGTGTCTGGTCTCCACGTGCCACCATATGTGCGTGTGAAGAAACTTGGCCCACCGCAATCCAGCCCATCCGATGTTGGTCTTTGACTCTTCCTACTATGTTTCTGCCTTCCCTAACCGATGATCTTGAGGAAATGAATACAGGTCTCTTTGAGAAACATGTCAAGTCAACAAACTACAGTGCACCTTCAGTTTCCACCGCCTCCAACGGTAGCTTCATAGTTCGCAAAGCTGTGCAAACTATAAAAAATCGTCATTTAAGATAGTGCCCTCTTTGCAGGGTATGGGTGGGGACCAAGTATTTGGTCTAAAACCCTCTCTTTTTTTTTCTTTTTTTTTTTTACTTTTTCTTACTTTTGCAATGTAATTGTTGTAATGGAGTGTTTGTTGAAAAATCCCACCCCCTCCTCATATATCTTCCGTTTTCCTTATTTGAATTATATATTTACTTGGTTAGGGAAAAAAAAAATGACACCTTTGCACAAAAAGGGGCCATAAAATTAGAAAGAAATGTTTATAACATTTGAGAGACCAAAGAAGGGTAAGCCAGCATCTATTTCACATAGATATATGTAACATTGTGCGTTCTATTTGCAAGAAAACAAGATACACCTTGGAGGCTGGAGCAAAACATCCACACGTACAAAATCCTTAGGCTAAAGATGCCAAAAGAACACAATAGCTCAGAACACTTCAGCCACCTTGCTTGCAAGAACACGTTCCCTTCTTTCAATGTACCCGAATGGAAACCAACCTGCTTTCCCTTGGCATTCACCCTCAGCCCACCCATTGTTTGTCACCTGTCCAGAAGACAGAACATGATTGATTATACTTGGGCAGGATTCCTGGATTCGGCACATGTAGAACATAACAGACAATAAAAAAGCTTTTGACAGGAACCCGCGACATGCTCCTTTTGGAAGAAATTGCATACGCAATCACTGAACATGATTTTTGCCCCACGAAAACCCAACAGGATAAGCAGTTTCCTCTAACCACCAAACAAAAACTAACCCAAAAGTTGTTGATGTGCTATATTCTATATTATAGTTGTATGAAAGAAAATTAGCATCATTATCTTTCAAAAATATTATGTTAGACTTAAGATTATTTCAGAAAATATTTTCACTTATTATCATGTCAGTGGGTCGGGCCAAGCCAAAATGGGTTGCAATCAGGTTTGCATTCACCAAATCAGTTTAAGTTGACAGACATTACTAGCCAAACTATCAAAAAAGGGAACAAAGTATATAAAGTGTTAGATTATAAAGCTGTTTTAAGTAATTAAGTCAAGCAAGCTGCGAACCTTTCGGACAACAATGTAGTCACCAATTGACAAATTGAGCTCCACATCAGATTCGGCTTGGTATGGATGCACAACCTGCAACAGAATTACATATCATCACATACAATCAAAAGACAAATTCGTTATTAAACACAGCTTGCTCATAGACCCGGTGGCTAGACCAGGCTGGCTGTTTAATAAGATCAGATGTGGCCAAAATCTAGTCAAATCCATTGACCCATCAGAGTTTTATTCTGGCCTGACTGACCCAGCCATGTTTCAATGACCTAGTTGGGTTTGGTTTTAACCTGGTCAAAATCCAGCAAACCCATTCACCCATCAGGGTTTATGTCTGACCTGTGCGACCCAGCCACATTCCAATGAGCTAGCCGGGTTTGGTCTTAACCCTAAAAGTATGAGTTTCTTAAAAGATGCAAGTACCATGAGTTGAACTCAAGCTTGCTTGGCAAACAACTAAACCAATAACCACCAATCCATGATAACACCACTGTATTCATTTACCATCTGCTATATTTAATCAAGTATTACTCATATTTCTGATACATGTATATCAACACTCACATTGGAAGTACTGCTAACTACCTAACTTAGCATTTTTAGGTTTTGGCATAAAAAAGCTTACACTGGTATACAAAAACATATGTCTCATTCAGTAACAATTTCAATTTGAATGGGCTGGATCCAACCACCTCCCCCTTTTTTTTTTGTTATTGAAAGAAACTTTTGCATTGTCCTTGGAAAAGGTGGGGAAGTAAAATTAATCCTTGTTCATCTATGGGCACACAAATCATAAGGATATATATCCCCCCGCGCGTGCGCGCACACACATGTAAATACACATAATCAATCTAACAAATATATTATTCCCCATAAAAAATTTATTCGATATTTTATTTGCTTTATTTTTTAAATGTTATAAATAATAGTTAAAAAAATTAAAAAAATATTTCTAGTTTTCTCATCATTCTTAGCATCTCTTTAAAAGTATTATGCGTGGACTAATATTTTGTCAGGATGTGGTCCAACCAAATCCAGTTACCCAATCACTTGATTGGGCCAATGCGGAAGCTACATCAGTCAAAACTTTTTTTTTTTTTTTGATGAGTACATCAGTCAAAACTCGTAGGTAGGAACATGATATACTAAATTACCGACCTCCCCTAAAAAGAAACCCATGGAGTCTGTTGTTCCATTATTGGTTGGAGAAGCATATATGCCATTAACTTCTTCATATGATGGAGGTGGAGGCATTGTGTTATCCATACTAGGAGTAGGAGCTGCTTCAATCCGTTGTCGTTCGGAAATCATCTGTGCATAAAAACGGCTGACAGTAAAAACTCACAAATTGATACAGAAAACTATTGAAGTCATTTTACTGTAAATTCAGTCGCAATGGTAAATAGCATAATGGTTAAGGACATGGTGACATGATTGCATACCTCGCCTTCAAGCTGATCAAGCACCTGAAGCACTCTCTGATGATAAGTATGTTCTGCTTCAACCTTCACAATACAGAAGGAAAAAAGGTGGGCAAAATTTCTAATTTGATTTCCTAAAATATTTATAGATTTGAACCGGTACTAAATTTGGATGGGAATTTTCAGTACCATGGCAATAAGTCGCTGGAGAGTTAACCTCTGTTGTTGAGCTTCAACAGCAGCCATTGCTGCAGCAGCTTCCTTCCCTAGTATTGCCATGTTTGATTTCAAATCTTGTAGCTTTGCTTCAGCTGCTTCCAGTTTCATAACATTCTCACTATTGCCTGGTGTTTCTCTCACTTTTGCTTGGCGTTTCGACACTTCAATTGCCTGTCTAGGTTCAACATGAAGTGTTTTACAGGCTCGTAAGAGTAAAATTACAGTTCCAGTACACTTGTCAAGTCAATATCTCCAGATTTCCAATAAAAAAAGAACCCCAGCAAGAAGCCATCTTGAATAATACCTGAGCCTCAGCTTCTTGTCGCATTCTGTCATAACGCTGGGCAAGATGTCGGGCATCCTCCAATGGCGCTCCCATTACCATTGCTCTTAATGGCTCTGCCACCTAATAATCAAAGCATTCAACAAAATCCCAAAGACATCAAAATGCCAATTAAATGGGAGAATGGTGAGGAACATATTGAATCTGAAATCAACGAATTATATCTAACATAATCAAGACCTAAGATAAGCCTTTCAACAATTCTAAAAAAATCTCAGACAAGGTAACAAGAACTCAAGTGAAATATAAAGGTTTTTTTTTCTTTTTTTGTATTTGGACAATCAACTAGAAGAGGACCATGCACTGGACAAGTCACTTGATTTTCTGCTGCCAACTTAACATAGAGTCATATACCACTTGTACTGCATAAAAGCAGCATTTGATATTTGAAATACCTTGTCAAATACAGTGTCTTGATTTCTCTGTCCAATGGACTACTCTCTCTCTCTCTCAACCCACTAACCCTTTCAGATCCTCTTGTAAGTCCAAGACATATTTCAGCAGTAACTCAGCAAAATGCAATTGCAATTATGCAACTAATAATTGGATCACTACTTGTTCATCCCAAATAAGCATGACCTACTTTGTTTCATCCAGTAAAAGGAATCCCAGGCCTATATATGCAACTTGACAGTTAAAATTGCAAGGACATCTAATCAAACATAATAATTCATGTGAGGAAACATGGACTTGGGAGGTATGGAACAGATATCATGCTCCTGCAACCTACATTCATGGAAATTCATTTTCTGGCACATTAAAATCTTGGTCAAACCTGTGTACCAAGAGCTTTCAGCAGATTTCCACGCTCCTTCTCCATTTGAGCATGAGCACGCCCATAATTCATCGCAGCTCTTGATAATGTACTACCACTCGTACATGTATTTTCCATGCCATATTTCCTGCTATCCTCTGACAACTTTGTTCCTATGAACAAGATATGGTTGACAGAATCAACATTTTAAGTCATTGTACGTCGAATCCTTCTTAAAGAAAATGGCATCAAAGTTCACCAACTCACCAATTTCAACTTGTTTGGAACCTGTGACAATATATCCTTCTACACCACGAACAATATCCCTTTGATAATGCTGAAGATTTAAGGGTGAATCATTGTAAGTCGGGGGAGAAAAATAAAATACATGCTTTAGCATAAAATCTTAGTGAGAAAAAAGAAGATTAAAGATGGACCAGAGGTGGACAAGACAAACCTTCCCAGCACGTGTTGATATGTAAAGCTTCTCAAGTTTCTGATGCTGCTGGAATTCCATCTCATCAGTAACTAGGTTATCTGAACCTCCATATCCCCCTGCCCCAAACTGTTTGAGGACAGCCTAAAAAAGCCCTCAATGTTAACACACGTTATTATTAAAGTAAAACTAACCAAAACAAGATAATGAAATTAAAGGTTAAATAAAGAGCACGCTCTAATTAAGGCATGCATTTTTTTATTAAAAAAAATATATGGAGCTATAAGCAGAAAGAAAGAACGAATGAGGTGGAGCACCAAATCCATGATCAAAGTGAAAGTAAGCACACAAGCCTTATAATCTTTCTTGATTAGCAAGTTAAGCAGACACTTAATAGTCTTGAACCCACAAGTTTCATGGATGTACAAAAAAAGAAGGCCAACGAGCACTGAATACAAGCATGAAAAGCACACCAGGAATATCTGAAATGGCAGAAATACACATATAAATGACTGCACAACAAATAAAGGCCTCCCATAAAATGCTAGTTTATTTTCTAGCAAACCAAAATAAATCCCACGACCAGATCTGTTTTTCCATTTCCACTTTCAAGCATCCAAGAGGAGAATGATATTGCACCACTGTGCTTTCCATGACATCTTATTTACAACCCCATCATGGTAAAGGAGGCTTGAATAGGTAAGACAAACATCAACAGATATGATTGGGAAATCCCAATGGCAAAATAAATTGCATCATTAGTTGCAGTGATAGGACCAGTTTTACTATCTATGGCCTAATTCCAGATAGTAGGTTTAGGACCGAAGACAAGCCAATAACTCTACGTCCTAGCTTATAACAAAATGTACATTTAAAGACGAGAACTTTGCAAACTTAGAAATATTCATTGTGAAATACCCAACAAACCCATTTTTTGATTTATCAAATCAAACCCCTAGATGCAATAGGTTCCATTTCGTGTCCCCAAAACACAGAGTGCCGATTAAAGCCGAAAGGAAAAAAAATTTCCCCAGCTCATCGATCAGCAGCAATGATGGCTTATTAGACAAAAGAAAGCAAAACATTTTGTAGGTTTCTCATTCATTTGCCCAATTCAAAATCAGAATTTGATAGATCCAATACTCGTTGTTACCGTACAAACATGGCTTAGTCGGATAATTAACCAAATATCAGCAAGGATAGCTATTACCGTGTTGCCACATTCCAAACAAGCCCAAATTAAGAAAATGTTTTTACTAAAACAATGTATAAACCGAACAAAAAAAGATTTTGGAGGAAAATCAAATAAAAAGAATAACAAAAAGATTATATCTTTAGCATTACAACGGATCTAGTTGCCATGAACAGGTGAAAATATTAGGCGATCTGGTCTAAAAACTTGGCCGTAATGATCAAATTGAGAGAGAGAGAGAGAGAACCTGCTGTTGCCTAGCGACCTGTTCTCGGAGCTTGGTGGCTTGCTTTCTAATAGCCTCCATTCACGACAGACCGGATTTAAACTGCTCGAGCAGACTTTCGGTCTCGGACAAAGGATAAGCAGCCGAGTTTTAAGACAGAGAGACAGGGCGGGGGGTGGGGTGGGGTGAAGGTTCAAATGTGTACTTCGGGTCGTCAGTTTGAACTTTTGGTCCCCTGGTTCAGGCACTATCGAATTGGGGAGAGACAAAGAAAAGCAAAACAGGATTTGAAATCTCCAACGATATATTATAAAGAAACTTACAACAAAATAAAACTTACAAATAATCTTTATACGAATTCTTTCATAGAATAATTACTGCAAAAAATCCGAATAATTGAATCTTATAATAACTTTACAACTGATATCCATGTTTTTCAGCCTCTTGCCTTCATTCCACGAGAAGCGGGTTTTTTTGTTGGCTAGTTTAGGGTGAGTTTGGATCCATCTCAACTCATTATTACAATTTTTTTAAATCTCAATATAAAATATAATAAACAATTCAACTTTTTCAAATTCTAAAATAATAATAATATTAAATAATAATATTAAAAAATAATATTTTAACAATATTTTATCATCTCAACTTAACTCACTTCAATATTCAAACACGGTACTCTTGAATCATTAACATCTGTAAGAGCATTGGCATTGGCTTCATCAAAGTCATCTTCAAAATTTGATGAAAATTACATGTTTTGCATAAATCTAAAACTTCCTTAGCCAAAACTCCACATTGGATTAGTCATTTGATTCATCAAAATAATAATATAATATTATTTTTTTAATAATATTATTTTTTAATTTTTTGGAACTACACTAATCATATGTTAATTAATAATTTAATTTATATTTAAATTATTGTTTCCCAACTAATTTTTTTCCTCAACTTAATTATCCAACAAATACATTTTTTCAATCAATTTTTTCTTGAAATAGAAAATCAGTTAGAAAAATCATTAATTCTTATTCAAATAGAAATTTAAAATATATAAAAAAAAAATCATTCGGTTACACTTTACTCCAATGACAAATGGGAGGAAGAGTGTCAAGTCATTTTACTCCAATGGCATTCAACTTGCAAGATTAAAACACAATAAAAAATACATTTGCTTGATGAATAGTAACACTTCAAATTTGAAGGATACTATGAATTTACTGTAGCTCGCAACTTCCCATCTATCCTTTTGATGAATCCAATGCAGCTAGATTTTGATCAAATTCATCAAATTTTACATTTGGCTAAGTTTTTGATGAAGCCAATGCCAATGCTCTAAAGCCTCATTTGTATTCGTAACCCATCTTAACCCATCTCAATTCATCTCATCTCATCATTACAACTTTCTTAAATTCTCACACAAAATATAATAAACAATTTAATTTTTTCAAATTTCAAAACAACTTTTCTAAATTTTTACACAAAATATAACAAATAATTCAACTTTTATTTTACTATTCACAAACCATCTCAATCCATCTCAACTCATCTCTGAATCCAAACCACTCTTAAATCTTGCATTTCACGTCATCTTTTAATACATAATGCATCTTTCTTTTATGCTTTTTTTAAAATTTTAAATTTTAAATTATTAGCCACAGGAAAATTAAATTATGGGCATAGAGTTGCCAGTTAAAAAATAATTATGTTGTATAGACTGGGTATTAAATTTGCATGGAAAGAGGTAAATCAATTATTTTAATTATACTCTACCACTGCTGAACTACTCTCCCATTCTCTCTCCCTTCTCCTTCTGAATTCCCTCCTCGGTGTCTTCTATCTATTGTTCCATCTGCTATAATATGTAACATTAGGCTTTTGTGTTAAGGTCTGGGTTATTTGGTTGATTCTGAGAGTGGGAGTGATGAAGTGAGCGGCCCTGAGCTTTTTGGTTCATAACTTCATTTGACACTTCTGCTTTCGCAGTTATAATAGTATTCCATTCCTCTTCATTTGTTTAGATTTCTTTCAAGTTTTAATGTCATCGACAACTCTCAGTTGTAATGGGAAATGCTTTATTTTCTCAAACAGGGTAAGGACATAAGGAAGAATATGAACAAGTTTCATGCCATTGCGAATGGACAAAGACATAGCAGATGCATGCCGATACAGATGAAGACTGTACAAGGTGTAATGCATGCCTTGCTAATTGTGGGAATTTGTGGGAAACTGGACAAAGATGAGGCCAGCACCCTGAACATGGAAGTAAGGTACTTGTTGCAACAGTAGCTGACAGTGGGCTTTGCAATCGATTTGGGTATCTCTGTGTTTATATGCAATCGACGGAATAGAATTCAGTATGTAGTCATATATTGACACCAACTTGTGAATTGGAGACTCTGCTAAGCTTGTAAAAATCCAAGATATACGTTAATTGTCAAATTAGGCTGGCTAGACTGAGGCTGAGGCTGAGGCTGATGGTTTGCCCCCTATACACGCAAAAGGGACTCCAATCCTCGCTACGACGCTATCAAATTAATGTATGGCTGAGTTTGGGAAAGGTTAGTCTCCCTGTTGTTTAGTTGGTAGTGAGCATACAGGCTTAGCTGACCTTGATACCTCGGTATCAACCATAAAGCTACTGTAAGTAGAGGTGTTCAACCGGATCCGAATCCGGTTATGGATCCAAATCCGGATATCCTGCCATAATCGGATTCGGATCCGGACGCTAAAATCCGGGCGGATTAATCCGGATTTAATCCGGCCGGATATCCGGATTTAACCCGGATCTGGGTTATATCCGGATTTAATCCGGGTTTTTTTTTTTTTTTAATGAGCCCATGAAGAATATATATATATATATTACAACAACTACAAAATCCTGATCAAAGTTTGTTTGCAAACTAGGTTAGTTATGAATCTGCCTAAAAACTTTTGGTCCTCACAATCCAAGCAAGTGCCGAGCTCTTTCCATCTTGTGCTCATTTCTAGTGGTTCTGAAAAACACATGCAAGCTTAGAATTAAAAAGTGAGCGTCCAAGTATACTTGCAGTTTGTATGATGATCACCAGATATTGGCCAACAAAGCATCGGCACTCCTGCACACATACTTTCAAGAATTGAATTCCATCCACAGTGTGTTAAGAACACTCCAATCGAGGGGTGGTTCAGCACTTCCTCTTGGGGGCACCAACTAGCTATTAAACCCCTTTCTTTTGTTTCTACCACAAACTCAGCTAGCAAAATAGCCGACTCACCAATAACTAAGTCGGGCCTAATAATCCACAAGAACAGATACTTGCTATTTGCAAGTCCCCAAGCGAACTCAAGCATCTGTTGTGGTGTTAGGAAAGCTATGCTTCCAAAATTCACATACACCACTGAGTGCCTTAGAGTTAAGCCAATGGAGGCACTCAGTTTCTTCTTTCCATACACTATACCCAATTGACTTCAGAGAGTCATTGGGTGATTGATTGAGTAAGAGTTGTTGAGGGCCAATGGCATATACTCGGGGAAACATGGGGTAGAGAGCATCCAAAACTTCTTGCTCTAATGCATCAAATGTGTGAATCACTATTGCTGAAGCTTTAGGAGTTCTCTCTGCTGCTTCAAAGGCAATTTTGAAGTCATTTGGATCTGTGGCTCGAACAATAGTTGGGAGATCCTGCATTCAAATTTCTTTCATGCTTGGAATCCAATCTATAACTGTGTCCAAATAGCCATTTGTTAGATAGCTCTCATCTGCAAAAACAAAGAATGCATGTTTTTAGTTTTAAAACTTAACAATAATGATAACAACGAAATGGAAGATTCGAGGAGAAACACCCTTATAATTGGTACACCTTTAAGCGGTGTAAAGCCTTTGTCCCTAAGAGAAGGAAGCTGCATAAGACCCATTAGGGCGTAAGCATAATTGAATCATTGAGAGAAAGGAGGTCTTGGTTGGCGTTGAAATTCGATGGAGAGAGGTTGTCTGGAATGGTTTCGAATTGAAAGTCAGGCAAACCATCTAAAGAGTTTGGACCTCCAGATTGCAGAAAACGTTGGTGGTTAAACTCAGTGTTAACAAAGGTTATGTGAAAACCTTTAAGATGGAGAAGCTTTGCAAATTTTAGCATTGTCTTTATGTGGCTTTGAACTGGGAATAGAATACAAACTACATGAGGCTTATGTGCACCTACAGTCTTGGAATCCATTTTCCTACATGAGGCTTTAAATAACCCGATTACGAATAACAGGGTCATAGAACCGGATCCGGATTCTTCTCATCTGCCTGGGTGTAATCCAGGCGGATAACCGCCCGAATGCACCCGGATTTCCGGGTTTCGGACCGAATTCGGAAAAAAAGGGGACCGGTTGCACACCCTTAACTGTAAGAGCCTGATCTCTAAGATGAAACTTGGGCATGTCCTTTGTACTGATAAATGGTCTTTCCTTACTTTTTTGTTTTTTTTTTTTTCCATCAAAAGAGTGAGGAGGGACGGTCAGTGTAACTTTCTTCTCTAGATGTGACCATAAGGGTTCCCACTCGCTGCAGCATGTTCGGATTGAGCCATAGCTACTGACTTCGGGTGAAGCAGTCAATTACCGCAACCCCACCAAAGTGCCAGCATGCAAAGGCTACTAAAACTTTGGTTCACAAGTTTTATTAAGACAAACCATTTCGAACCTGGACCTCAAGCTAATGAGGGAAGAACGATCCCCTAACCTTTGCCAACTGGGCTACCACCTTGGTGGTGATATTTTTCCACAAGGAACATTGTTCCCCTTAATTGTCTCTTCTAAACTACTTCAGCCTATTAGCTTAGATTTTAGTAGCCAAGGTACAACACTCTCTCCCAATTCTCTCCTCCAAAACTCAAAATTCTAGCAACCCTCCCTCTTCTTCCAAGAGTGCAATCCTCCTCTATATCTCATCATTTTCCTTCCATTTTTCTTTAGTTGTTCTCGTTTTCCCTCGAGTCATTAAAGGCTGGATCTACATATAGTCTTTGTTGGGGTTCCTACCATATGCGTTTGTACTTTTTTAGTTTATTAATTTAATTTGCCCATAAAGAGATAGATTTTCCAATTAAGGAACTATGGATCCCAACAAAAAATCAAAGCATGGGATTAAAATATAATTATAAACAATATTATGTCAGATACATATATATTCTAAAAATCCTACAAATTACTATCTGGAAATCCCTCCCAATAAAATATTACCTCGAATCATACATGCTTAGGAAGATTGAACTGTAGGGGTTGTTTGGAAGATGAGATGGTTTTATCTCATTTTATCTCATCTCATTTTTTTTCCAAACATCATTCAAATACAAATAGTTTTCAATTTCAAATTTTCAATTTTTTTTATTTAATCATTACAACTTTTCCAAACTTTCAAACAAAACACTTAAAAAAATCTAGTTTTTCAAATTCCAAAATAAAAATTATATTTTAAAAATATTTTAACTTTATAAGATTTTTATTCAATTTTTTCTCTCATTTCTTAAGATCTTATAAAACATCATAACTCAAATTATTTCACTACTATTCACATCACAAATTTCTCATCTCATTCTTCAAGCAACCCTTTAATAATTAATACCAAGGAATGCCTATTTATCCTATAGAAAAACATTAGGGGGTATATATCTTAAAGGAAAAAAGAAAAACCCAAAATTAGAGAAACTTGGTTTGGATTGGAAACTCATCTCATCTCATCATTACAATTTTTTAAAATTCTCACATAAAATATAATAAACAATTCAATTTTTTTAAATCTCAAAACAATAATAATATTAAAAAATAATATTAACAATATTTTATTCAACTCATCTAAAACTATCTCAACTCATCTCTGAATCCAAACGAAATGGATAGAAAATATAATACATTATATTAATAGCTGAAATTCCGAGCATAAATAAAATAAGGAAATTATAATCATTTATATAATTATGTTACTCATTTATAGTTAAGGTTCAGACTCAAGATTGAATTAGGGGTGGGCAGTGAGGCCCCACACCCCGCTGCCCCGCCCCCATCCGCTAGATGCAGGTGGCTCCACCCACCCTACATCTGGCATCCTAGCGAGGGCAGACTGGGCCCAACCCCGACCTGCATTTTTCCCACTCCGCCCCCTGCTTATATATATATATATATATATATACAAATATATAAAATATATATTGCATTGGTCTCCTATATAAACGTTGGCCTAGAAAGTTAAGATAATACAATCTTGTGAATACAAGTCTAACAAATTTAAAAACAATATTATTAGTTTTTAAATTATGGTTATATTTACAAATTTTAATTTATAATTTTAATTATAAAATAATTTGGATCCAAAATAATATTTTTGGATCCAAAAATAATTTTTAAGCCTAATGGACCATCAATACCATTGAAGTGGGCAGGAGGCAAGGTGGATGAGATGTCCGCCCCTGCCCCCCGACAATGTGGCGGCTCGCCTCTGCCTCCATGGGGCCAGGTGCAGGGCTGAAAATACTACCTCTGCATATGCGGGGGCGGGGTACGGGGAAGGGTTGACCCTATCCCTACATATGCAGGTATCACCCCTAGGTTTAATGGTTAAAAGGAAAGGAGAATTACCAATATTTTGTTCCAGTTATACCGCTCATTTTGCTCTATTGACGTAACACTACATGATGGTGTCAAAAATAAAAATATATATTCAAAACAAATTGGCATATAAAAATACAAAAAGATGAAAAGTGAATTTTCAAGTTCTCTCCATTCTTTTTATATTTGCATTTTTATTTTTAAAAACCTTAAAAATCACGTTAATGAAAAAAAAAAAAAAACAATATAACTGAAGCTAGATAGATAGTAGCATCTCTCAAAACAAAAGTGGTTGTCATCTTTTCACCAGAAGATATATTTGTATTGTTTTTAATCTCTCCGCAGATCACTCTCAGTGCCAAATGTCGATTCGTAGATTGTTTGCCACTCCTTCTTTAGTCAATGGTTGGCTCTACTTGACTTCATCTGCTCACGAAACTAGGTGCCTCCTCCCACTTGGAACGTTGCGTAATGCGTTGTGTTCCCAACAAGTACTTATTTGATCAATATCTTTTTATAATTATCTTTTTCGATTAAGATAACTACAACATTTAACGTTGAGATCATAATATTAAATCATAATTTTTTAAGAATAATATTATATCTATTACAAGTTTTACTATATAAATTTTATTACATGATTATGTTTTTAACTTTAATAATGCAATTTAAAATGTCATTATTTGTGTTATAAAGGTGTTGGGATAAAAGGAACGCCAATGTAAAACCCATCGAAAGTCATGGAAGATAAAAGCAGCCTGCTATGATAGGAAGTAAAGGAAAAAAGAGCGTGTCTCAATGAATTAGGCTTGTTTGGAAATGACTTGAAAATGAGAGGAGGCAATAGAGGAGGTCGGCTTCATTTGAGAGAGGGAGGATCGCTAGAGAGGATCAGGAGAAAACCAGAGAGCCCCAAGGTAACTTTTGGAGAGCTGTGCAGTATCGTTTAGTTAGATAGGTTAGATGAGATATTTTATTGAAAGTTAAATAAAATATTATTCTAATATAATTTTTGTTTTAAAATTTAAAAAAATTGAATTATTTATTATATTTTATGTAAGAGTTTGAAAAAGTTATAATGATTATATGAGATGAGATAAGATAGTTTAATTTTGTATAACCAAACTAGCCGGCCCGATTTGGATGACCAAAGCATCTCATCTGTAACTCATTTGGATTGTACGGTCCTAAAGTTTTGTCTATTCAAACATTGTATTTAATTTCTAAGTTTTGAAAACATCCACTTAAATAAACTGTAAATAAAAAGTATAAAACTGACAATGAACAATTCAAAATAGTAAATGAACAGTACAACCTAACGTGAATAGTTCAAAATCTCAATGATTTGGGTACTCTATAAATACTATGGGACCCATACATTTTTCAAATCTTAAAATGTCAAAACTATCTAATCTCAATTCACTATCCAAACATATATTTTTTTTACAAACTATCTTATCTCATTTTAACTCAAAAAAATCTCACTACTATTTAAAATATATGATCTCATCTCATCTCATCTGAACTGTATATTCAAATCGGGCCTTATTCAACCGTGTTAATAATGAATTTTATACTTAAGACCAATGAACATAAGTCTTAAAACCGAAGCATGTAAATAGTCTTTTTTTTTTTTTTTTATCATCAAGCAAGCCATGAATAAACACCTCCCATACACTACCACCAAGAACCATAGGGTCATTCGTTCATATTATTGAGGACACAAAAATACATCAACAAAAGAGATCCTTATTTTCAAATGAATATTGGGTGCATCATCAAAGGTCGCGTGACTAAAAAAATAAAAACCTTTGACATCTGAAAAAATGTTCCAACAAAATTAATATTTATTATATATATAAATTTGAATAATATAGTTTCTAATTGCTCAGAATATTTGGAACATATGTCGAAGCAAATCTTAATTGTAGTCTGTATTTGTAGACACCACCTTCGAGATATTCCATGGCAGCTATAAAACGCAACGCGGTTAAGTATTCTCGACCTTGGCTTTTTACTAAACTCGAATGTCAAAACCACGACTACCTGTACACGTGATAACCACGCGAGTAACACATCTTCCGACAAAGAAAGACCGTCCGATGAGGAAGGGTGAGCATATTGACCACTAGATTCGACACGTAGTAGACTCCATTGCGTGGCCGTGACAATTCACCGAAATTGGAAATCGAGGAGCGGGAGAGAGTAATGTAATGCAAAGCGGAAGCCGTAAAGGAGCCGCGATTGACGCGGCGAAGCAATCCCATTACCGTAAATAATCGCAATACCCAGACCCGAAATTCCAAAAAAGCCAAGAAACGCACAAAATCACGGCGGTTTCGTTACGGTTTCCGTTTTTGAAAAATCGTAGGTAGCGCCATAAACCCCCTGTCGGCTGTCACCTTCACGTTGTTCATAAAAATTAAAAATAATAATAGTAAGATATTTTATTCTCAAATTAGTACACCGTATACATAATTTGAATTATAAAATTTGAATTTTTAATTTTTTTTAAATTAAATTAAGTATATTCTACACACAAAAAAATGATATTTAAAAATCTTTACATTATACATAATTTATACGACGTGATTTAAAATTTAAAATTAAAATTTAAAATTAAATTATAATAAGTGAATAATATGCGATGGAAAAATATTTTTTAAAAATTTTCGATGACTAGTAATATTTTTTAGTATTAAAAAAAAAAAAGTAGGAAAATGTGGAATGTGTCCGAACAAGCCAGCTCAGGGAGAGCCAGAATAGAATAGTCAGCAACCCCGTATCTAAATATTCAGGGGAAAGCTAAATATTCAAATAGCAGTGAATTTGTGAGACACAAGAAGTGAAGATAATAAACCAATAGCTCAGCACCAGTTTCGCCCACGAACCAGCCTTCTTCTCAGTGTCCCGACCAACAAACTCGAACCATCCTTAAGTTTCCATTTTCCTCTTCATCCTTATCAGGTAAAACTTATATAAAAGAAAATACAATAACAAAAGATAGGATTTTTGGATTATGGGTGACTCTGTGGATTTATGTTGGGTAAATATATGTTGAATGAATGTAGAGATGGAGCAGTGCGTGGAAGAGAGAGCATTTAAATCAAGTTTGCGTGGAGAGTTGCCGGAGAAATCGACGCAGCAAGCGTTGTCGTTGGACGACTATTGTTGTGCTATCGGGGTTCCCGGCGAGGATTTCTTCGTGGATGACCTTCTGGACTTGTCTAATGCAGAGTTTGAAGATGGGAACGTCGTGGGACAAGAAGAGGAACAACTCGTAAAAGATTCCCTCTCCGGCTCGTCCTCCCAGGAACAAGTCGACGATGATAGTTCCAATTCCACCCATTTCTCTGGCACCGCTGAGTCTGAGTCTCATCTCGCCAGCGAACTTGCCGTTCCTGTATGTTTCTTAGATGAAAACCATGTTTTCCTTCACTCAGAAAACCCTTTTTTTCTTTTCAGAATTCCGTTAAATTTAGAGATAAATATAATATTTTTCTTATTTGGGTTTTGCAGGATGATGATTTGGCAGAGCTTGAATGGGTTTCCCACTTTGTTGACGATTCTCCGTCAGACTTCTCTCTTTCGTATGTCGCCGGAACACAGAAAGCTGAAACTCTTACTACGAACCGGTCCGAACAACCGGAGAGCAGACCGAGACCGAGTTCAACAAGACCTCCATGTTTTTCCTCGGCGGTTCCTTCAAAAACCAGAACCAAACGGACCAGGACCAGTAATCGCGTTTGGACACTCGGGTCGGGGCTCACTGAGTCAACGCCACCGTCTTCAGCATCTTCTCCAGGGTTTTCTTCGATACCTTGTCTTATCTTCACCAACACCTTCCAAAACATGGAGCTATTCGCGTTGGCTGAACCGTCAACGAAGAAGCAGAAGAAGAAACCCAGGGTTCTGACCGGTGGGACCCTGTTTCAGCGTAGGTGCAGCCATTGCCAGGTGCAGAAGACCCCCCAGTGGAGAACCGGGCCGCTGGGTCCCAAAACGCTCTGTAACGCATGTGGGGTACGGTTTAAGTCTGGACGGCTTTTCCCGGAGTACAGACCGGCATGTAGTCCTACTTTTTCTGGCAATATTCACTCGAATAGCCACCGCAAAGTGTTGGAGATAAGGAAGAGAAAGGAGATGGTGACTGAACCAGGATCAGGGTTGACACAGATGGTTCCAAGTTTTTGATAATTTAACCCAGAATACATGCGAGAAGCGGAGTTAAGAGACTTGTAACAGTATCGTAGGAAGGTTCTTAATTATAGCTCTTCTTTTTCTTGGTATTTTTTTTTATTATTATTTTTAAGGTTTAAACTTAGCTAGTATTTGTATTTTGTTCTAATGTTTAGTTCAATTATTTGATTATTTTTCCTCACTTTGATTTTCCTTTGAAACATTCAAAACAGTTGGGTGGATTTTGGTGTTAAATGGATGACCAACTTATGTTTAAAATGGATAGGGACACAAAAGACTGGTAGGGTCAGGTGTTGCAATTTGATTAGTTAGACTGATTTGAGACAGCCAGAGGTGCGTGTGGGTTTAGACATATCAGTACGGCCAATTGTTCTATGCCCGTCCTAATCATTTGATTATATAAGTTAGGTTTGAATTCAAAATATTTCGTCTTATTTAATCTAATTATTATTATTTTTTAAATTTTTATATAAAATATAATTAATAAATTTAAATTTAAAAATAAAAATAATATTATATTTAACTTTCATCTCAACTCACTATCTAAATATTTCTTAAATGAGATGAAAAATCTATAAATAATAATAAAATAATTTAATTTAAGATATTTTATGAAATTTTAAAAAATGTGAAAAAAAATTGATTAAAAATATTATAAAATTAAAATTAAATTTCTTAATATAATTTTTATTTTATGATTTGAAAAGGTTAAATTATTTTTTATATTTTGTCTAGAAGTTTAAAAAAATTGTAATAATTCGATAAAAAAAAGTTAGAAATTTGAAATTAAAAAATATTTATATTTAAATAATATTTAAATGTTGAAATCAGATGAAAGGAGATAGAATGAGATAAATTGAGACCATATGTAAAACCAAGCGGCCCCTAAGCCTCTAAGGCAAGTAGGTTTGAAGAATGAAATGAGAATTTTATGTTTTGTTTAAAAGTTTAAAATATTATGTTAGAATTTGAAAAAGTTAAATTGTTTATTATATTTTATATAAAAAATTGAAAAATGTGTAATGATGAGATGAAAATTGTGTCACATCCCATCCCCCAAACCTGCCTAACATTCTATTTCACTTCCATTTTCTCCCTCAATAATGGCTCCTCGTTGTCAAAGATTTATGAAAAATAATTGTACTGCACACTTTTATCTTATGGTAATAACTGTTCATCAAGAATCAGATTAACAAGAAGATGATAACAAGAAGATAAGAACAAGACAAGGGTAAAAGAAAATATTTGCACATGTTCAAAGTTAATATTAAAATAAGGGTGTAGTGATTTTCAAAGTTAACTACTTTGGATGGAGCATCACCTAAAATAAGCAACAAGTCAATGATAAGATGATAAAACCCAAGATAGAGAATAACATTTCTCTTGAAAAGAAATTAGGGTTTTGATATTACTCTTCATTCTAATTTTTTCAATCTCCAATCACACCAACCGATATCACTACTCTTCACTATGTATCACTGCTAACCAATCTTTCACCAATGATAGATACATAACGAAATTATGACTCCCAATAGACTCCGTGCACTAACTAAAGCCATCTAAGCTACATAGAGAAGTCATTACAAAATAAGTTTCATCATTTGGATATGTCATTCTTCCTGATTTTATTTTGAAGATCCTGTTTGGATTGAGAAACCATCTTAACTCATCTCATCATTACAATTTTTTCAAATTTCTACACAAAATACAATAAACAATTTAATTTTTTCAAATCCCAAAATAATAATAATATTCTAAAAATATTTTATTCAACTTTTAACTTTTATCTAAAACCATCTCATCTCATCTCATCTCACTATCCAAACGAGAGCTAAAACAACGCAGTGTTCATGTCGTCAACATGGCCTTATAATGAATATTAAGACAAACTACAACCACAAATGTCGAGCGAGAAATACAAATTGTAGTGAAACCATAATTTATTTGTTACAATGCTGTGAAAGAGATCATCCTATTCCTTCCTCAACAAAAGTATTATTACTCAGAACAGGATGTCAAAATAAAAATAAAAAAAATCTTACTTGGGTCGCCTTCGGTAAGGGTATAAAATGTCATCCAAACTATCCTTGACGTAGATGCACACTCTATTCACATTCCTGGCCACCCCTGATGCTACCAGGCCTGCATTCCTTTTAAACCTGCATATACATGGACTTCACTGAAATACTTAAAATGGAAAGCACATTAATAAGTTACTATATTACTATGTTTTTATCAGATTTTTTTTTTCATGCCTGTTCAGGTACTCCTCTCCTATATGATGAGCTGGCTTGTAGGTCCGAGATTGCGGTTGGGGAAGAGCATGAGCATCTTCTGGAAATGAAGAAACAGAAAGAGAGCTTAAATTCCAGAAGTCCAAAGCAAACTAATCAAACATTATCATATATTTCCTTGTTTGTGTAACAAGCTTAAACAGAATACCTTGTTTAAGTAACAAGATATTATCAGATATTTCCTTTCCAAACATCACTCAAAACACAAAATACTTTTTGATTTCAAATCTTCAATTTTTTAATCTAATTATTACCTAATCATTACAATTTTCTCAAACTTCCAAACAAAACAAAAAAAAAACAATATAAATTTTTCAAATTTCAAAACAAAAATAATATTAAAAAATAACATTCAAATAATTTTTTAACATTATAATATTTTTATTCAACTTTTTCTCTCCTTTCCCAAAACCCAATAAAATGTCTTAACTTAAAATCATTTCACTACTATTCACAGATATTCTGAAATATTCTAAACGTCCAAACAAGTCCTAAATCTTATGCTGTAAGAAATCTCATATCACTTCACAATTTTTAGAATTTCAAAAACATGGACCGGGCCAACTGTCAGTAAAACTCACGGAAGAATAAACCATATACAGAGGCAGCAAAGCAGGTACCTCCTCAACAGTGAAAGTGCATTACTCATCCCAGCGTGATTTTATTTTCATGCATTATAGATAATCCATTGAGAGATCTAGAGGCATTTGGATTCTGGAATCCAGATTATTACAAAATTGTTTGATATATATATATATATATATATATATTGTAAATTTTGAAAGGAAGTAACACCTAAACAACAGCTATGGCACATCTGCTTAATACAGAATATTCCCTTCAATCCTTAAAAAAAATTGAGTCTTTCCCAACACATCTACACCTTGGTTTTACATATTTATATTCGGCTATTTAATTTTCCAGCAACTTGGCACTGGGCTGATAGATTCATAGCACCCAGAATTAACAGCCCTCCAACTCTGCAGCTACTTTCTTTTTCTTTTTCTTCTATTTTTTGGGGGTTGCATTCTGCAGCCATATGAAATTTTACCTTGAACAAAAAAGGAACAAACTAGAAAACAAATGGCAAATTCAATTTGCAGCCACACAACTGTATTATTTCAGGAAAACACACTGCAGATCTAATGACCAGCAAGTCGCAAGTTTTCCACAGCTTTGAGAGAATCTAATCTTAAAGCAAACTTCTTCAAGACTCAATCTAATCAAGCATGTGTAACATAAAAGTTAAATGCAAATCTGTCTCTTTGCAACCACAATATTGTTAACTGTGACAAAACTCCTCGAGGGATGAATTCTTCACTACTTCGAACCATCCATAAAAATTAGCCAGAGGGGAAAAAAATTCTGACACAACAACCAGAGATTAAATAAAATTTTTCAGCAAGGACAAGCACATGAATTTCAATACCTTTAGGAACATGTGCAGGAGCATGGTCTGCAGGTCTTCTGTCCAACAATATCTGAAAGAGGAGAAATTATGTTAGATCATAATTTGATGAAGCAATAAGCGAGGACAACAGCAGGCAGCAGTAATCCCTTCCATATAGAAGGATTCGATATTAAAGTTTATGTAGGCAGGAGATCATTTTTTTATATGACGTGGAACCTCATCAAGCCCCAGGGCCGAGATACAATCCCATCCACAGATCCATGTAGTCAGGAAAAATAGAAAATACACAGAAAGAGAATACCAAAAGGAGCAGCAGGCACTCAGCAGTGATTGAACTGCACAGAACTTAAGAAATGAAAGAAAATCCACTTCTGGAGAAATGGGTGTTTTATTTATAATTTAGCTTTGTGCTTTGTGTACCTACACTCAAGGGTTTGTTCTCACACTTGGACAAAGTAATTCTGATAACATAAATCATAAATGTTCAATAGCTAGTAATATTCCCTCATTTCGCACAAATCCGAGTCGAAAAAAGAAAGTTATATATGGGTCGAAACAACATTTGTGTACAAGGTTGTAATCCAAATATCAAACAAGGCCTCAAACATAAAAATACAATGTGAAATGAGTTTCATTTATCAGGAAAACCAATGGGGAAGAGTAAAGTTATAACACCTCAAGCCCAACACAAAACGGCAATTCTGCTTGTTTATTCTGCTGATCACTTGAAGAGTTATTCTTGTCCACATACACTGAGTAACCAAGACAAGCATACTTGAAATCTGCAAGACTCCGGCCCTCTCTGGAAGCTTCCAACTCAGTTTCCCCGACAACATACCTTGGTACTGATCATGCAGTTAAAAAAATCAGTACATGTATTGCATAAGTTTCAATGAAAAACATCCTCATTTGGGAACTGAAATTTTCATAGTTTTTGAAAGTTTATTAGAATAAAACTAGAAAGAAAAATCATTGATACATCAGTCCTTGTATACAAGTCCACATAGTTATATCTCAACAATTTCATTACACACTTTGGTGAAAAGTCCTAGCGTCTGCCGTCAAAGAGCACATATTTCAAGCATTAGATTCTCAAAAGCAACTAGCACCATAAAAAAGGTGTTAATGCTCAAGAGATAGCATATAGACTAAGTTGAAAAGCAGCCTTTGTGTCAGGCAACCATATATGATGTACTTAAAACCTGAAATCATCATGAAGCTACTAGTGAAGGAAATCAACCATAAAAATCAAATTTTGACAACAATCAAATAATATCTAAAATATTTGAACTCTCATTATTGGGGACAAGAAAATAACACCCTCCACTATTCTGATCCTGCGTGCATTTCATTCAAGCTAAGTAAATAAAACATCAAACGGAAAGTTGCGATATTTCCTTAATTTTCTCAGCGACCAACCAAAGCGCAAGCATCACAAAAATCGAACAACATGGGAAATTGAATTGAAGATGGAGAGTTGCGACCTTGAAGTGCCTGGGATAATCCAACGCAGGTGGGTTTTTTGGATTTGGACTTTTGTAGCGATGAGTAGTAGAGACATCCCTTGCATGACTTTCCTTTTGATCCTTCGCTCTGATTAGGGTTAGGTTTTTGATTTTGCAATCCTCCCTCTGTGTCTTCTTTGTCCACCTCCGGCTCCATACTGCAAAAATTTCCCAATCCCTCTCTTCCTCTCTTATGCAACCCTACAGGTTAGCATCTGGATCAGCCAGGCCATTTGCACTAGTTTATGCCGTATGGACATCTTAAAAAGTAAATAAATTTTTAATTTTTTTAAAAAAATAAAATACCCTGCATAACTTGCTTAAAACTTTAATTTTTATTTCTAGATAGTAAGAAATTATATTAAATACCTTTTATTTTATTTTATTTTTTAACTGATATTAAATACCTTTTGATATGCAGGTTATACTATTTCATCTTGAAATAAAGACATTATGAATAATTAAATGGAAATATTGGTCAGTGATAGATAGAAAGATTATTAAAGTGACTCGCTTTTAACTAATTTATAATATACATGATTATTTAAAAAAAAAAAGTGGAAGAAGGGAATTTAAGTACCTTATAAGAGGTGTTTGAAGATAATTTTTTAATCAATATAAAAATAAAAAAATAATAATAATTTTTTAATCAAAATCCTGTAATGTTTTATATCAGCAAACATTGTGTATCCGAGATACTACCATAATAATGAGATCACACGTCATTAAGAAATCTCTAAAGTCTAAACATAATAAATATCCTTATGGGCGAGAAAACTTTTAGGTCCTTAGAAAAAATAAAAATAAAAAAACCTTCAAATGTCGGATGTGATTTGAGATATTTCTATGCATTAGTTGAGTTATTCTACTATCAAGCTAATGTGTAGAACACATCATCCAATCAGCTTATAAATATAATTTTTTTTATTATCGTCTCAAATATATTAAAGTCTCGTTTGTTTTTACATATGAAATTATATGAATTGAGATGAAAGTTAAAATATATTTTTTTAATATTACTTTTATTTTAGAATTTTAAAAAGTTGAATTATTTATTTTATTTTATGTGTGAATTTGAGAAAGTTGTAATAATGAAATGAGATGAGATGATCTATAAATAGTAGTGAAATAATTTAAATTAAAAATAATGCTAGATACAGTTTTAGAGTGTGTAAAAATAAAAGTCAGTTCGACGGGAAGCTTTTGAAAATGTAGTGCACCCAGGCAAATAAGAAACGAGCATCACACACTCAAAAGGTGCCCCCAGAAGTCTTCCCCGAAACCCACCAGTAGAGTGCGCTCCGCAATCATTTTAAAAAAGAATAGAATTTATTATTAAAAAATTAATTCTTATTCATATAAGTTCCATATTACTCACTTTTTAAAATAAAACTATGCAGCGCTTACACACTTCACGACTGCAAATATAATTTCTTAGGTCAAGCCGATCAACAAACCAAAACCCATGTTGCGTTGTGTACCAAGAGTGAAATCCAACATACAAATTTCCATTACTTCATTTTCATAATTTAAACCCCAAATAGGCGAAAATTTTCAACAAATTACAATTTCCGACCCAAACGCAAGTCAATATTACTAAATTTGAAATTTTGACAGACTGCACATCGACGACAGATGCCCAACAATTCGCCACACGGAATCTCCGGTCTGCAATGATATGATTTTGCAAGCTTCTAAACCGACAATAATAAATTCAAAAGGAAATTGCCAAGAAAATTATACTAGGTTAGTTAACAATCGGCGTACAGCTTTTATTAATATAAAGTTCTGATGGCCTATTCCAAACTCAAGCACAAACAAACTAATTCAGCAATATCCCTACCACAAAGCTTCAAATACACTCGTAATCTATCAAGTCCCAATACATATGGCTTTAAAAGGACGATAAAAATAAATAAATATAAAAAAATAGCTTGTCCTGAACATGGTCTGCATCCATCAGTACCTCCTTGTATAGCGATCCATAAACCTGGCGGAAGGGCACTCATATGCCAGATGCCCCCGGCCACCACAGTTGTGACAGATTGTCAAGGGGCCCATGCAATCCCTGCTCATATGACCTAGCTGCTGGCAGGTTCTGCATATAACGTCACGGTAGCCATTACTGCGAATGCCGCCGCCGCCCCGTTCTCCTATAAGGTTGGTTTTTGGGCACTGTCTAGCCACGTGCCCAGCTACATTGCACAAGTTGCAGATAGGATCGTTTGGACAATCGCGTGCGAGGTGGCCTGTCTTCCTACAATTGTTGCATGCCTTCTCGTTTGTGCATTCAGCTGCAATATGACCCTGCTTATAGCAGTTGTTGCACAACCTCAAATCCCCAGGTGGCAGTGGCAGAACCGTGCACTCTCTAGCACGATGTCCCGCCTTACCACAGGTGTGGCAGATGCCCTCATTGGGACAGTCATTGGCCATGTGACCAGGTTCTCGACAGTTCCAACACAACGACTTTGTGGTGCATTCTGAAGCAATGTGCCTGGACAGACAAGAGCCCATCAGTACTGAATGAAAGATTCCATTAAAAGAAATAAAAATAAAATGTGCCTGGATAGAAAGACAAGAACAAATCAGCACTGGATGAAAGATCCCATTAAAAAATAGAATTAGGAGGGATATCACCAATATTGAATGAGGCAAATTACATTCCTATCATGAGAAAGTAATAGAATTACTAGCAGAAAGGCTTTAACTTTTATGAAATATTGTTTTTTGACAAGTAACTCGGATGAAATATATCTTTCAACTAGAAAGGGGAGAAGAATAAGTTTACTGACCCAGGCAGGGCACAGTTGTGACAAATTGCAACATTAGGGCACTCTCTAGCATAATGACCTGGACGTTTGCAATTCTTACACAGGTTGTCTCGGCTGAAAACAAAACCAAATACAGTAAAAATCAAGAGAGAGCATATTAGAAGTATATCATCACGTATAAGGTTATTCTGATATTCAGTAAAAGAAGCTAAAATATTATTCAATTCCGGTGTCCTCACAGTGAGAGCAAGAATGAAAGAGCAATACATGACAAAAAAAATACATTAGTGTTAGACGTCATAGCCATTTTTTAAAATGGCTCCTCCAGAAAACTAAAAGGAACCCATATCCTTGTGTCCCTCTAAAGACTGATTGATCCAACATAAAAGCCATAAATGACGGCAGATAAATGAGACCTAAACATATTCTTATCAAGATAAGAGGAAACCAACATATGATTGCATAGACATATGCAAAGCAAATGCGTTCAAAATATAAATCTTCATTGTTAGTATGCTGCAAATCTGTAAAAATTCCCGTGGTGATAATCTAACATGCATAGTGTAACATTGAATCATTATTTATGGATCAAAATGGGAAGAAGAAATTCTACAGCCTACATGACCTTCATGTAACTATTCAAGCTGAAATTGCTAAGAAGAAATGGCAACACTCTTAGAAGATCACATTATTTCCAAACAGTAGTTCAAAAAATGAAAGCAAAAGCTTATAATCATTCAAGACGTAAAATTATAAAACGTGAACTTTTTGTTAATAAGTTGCGTGACAATCAAAAAGGATGTGTTATCAAGGTATACAAGGAAATATAAATCTTCATTGTTAGTATGCTGCAAATCTGTAAAAATTCCCGTGGTGATAATCTAACATGCATAGTGTAACATTGAATCATTATTTATGGATCAAAATGGGAAGAAGAAATTCTACAGCCTACATGACCTTCATGTAACTATTCAAGCTGAAATTGCTAAGAAGAAATGGCAACACTCTTAGAAGATCACATTATTTCCAAACAGTAGTTCAAAAAACGAAAGCAAAAGCTTATAATCATTCAAGACGTAAAATTATAAAACGTGAACTTTTTGTTAATAAGTTGCGTGACAATCAAAAAGGATGTGTTATCAAGGTATACAAGGAGTATTTGAGGTAATGCCTAATCAGAAAAACAGAGGAGCAATACAAAATCCTGAGAGCTAGTGAAAATTACATTTGGAGAAAATTAAAGTTGGATGAAAATTACACTTGAAGGTTGTAACTAGTGAAACTCGTAAGAGTTTTACTTTCTCCCCCTAGCCCATATATGATTTAGGCAAAATAATAAGAACATAATAAATATCCATGTTCAAAAGTTAAAAACCTGTAACCCCGACGCGAATCTCTCCTGTAAGGTGCATCGCGATAGGAAATGCGATCAGAACGGATCTTACGTTCCATTGGGCTCCTGCTCCTGCTTCTGCTCCCGCTGTCAGAACTCATTTACAAAATTATCCTTCACAACACCTTAACACCACTGACCTACAGACACCACAACAACACCACACTGCTGCTGCCTCCACCCTGTCCACAATATAACCATACACCCAAGATCATATCCATGAGTCCAAACCAGACCCCTTCCTTTCTTCTTCAAAAAGAAAACACCAAAACCCAACAGCAAAGAATATAAACTTTTGAACAAGCAACCATCTCATAGCAAGTAAATATCACTTAATCAACACCAAGATATTGATAATGCAGTTCCTCAACCGTATCCTTCATTATAAACTCAAGCATCCCTGGCAAACATTCAACATTCCCAATTTAACACCAAGCCTATATCAATATACATAAACTGGATCGAGACTCCAACTTTTCATGAAATTATCTATGAAGTTCTTTAGATAATGTCTGAAAGCAATTGAAAAGAGAAGACTTAGAGGATAAGGTGCGACAAACTTTTGACATAGGAGAATAATTTCAACACTACGTATGGATGGAATATTATATGAAAAAGATAGGATATTTTTTAGTATTCAAAGAATTTGTAAAGGTATGTTTTCAATAGAGCAGATACAGAGAGATTATGTGTACATTGAACGAGCTAAATCTCGCAGTTGAAAAATCAAATCCAATTTAAAACAAGCTCAACCTTTTAACAGCTATAAATTCATTAAAGAAACACCACAAGCAATAAACATTTGGGCCTCTTGGAGAGCTTTCGAAAAAGCTTATAAAATTGGACAAAAAAAAAGTTCAAAAAAAGGGATAATTTTGCATTGCTCCTCTAAAAAATTGAAGAAAAAAAATACACCCACTCTCGTTTTCCCTCTCCTTTTCGTGAGCAAGTCCCTCCTTCAACAGACTTGTCACACCATTCTCAACCACCTCTCATTCTTTATGCATTTTTTACACAGTATCATAACAGCAGTCTTATATCTCCAGAACCGTCCACTCTCAGGGAAAGTAACAACTCTCTTGCTTTTTTCTCCAAGAGAGCCTCGAGTCAATAAAGAATCACCGCCGAGCTACAGCTTACAAACAAAGAGGTACATGTTCATAAATATCACGCAAACCGAGATTCAAATCACACACAACAGCCACATCAAAAGGAAACCTAATTATGACTTTCAAGCAAAAGATCAATCCGAATAGGCAAACAACGGAAACAATCACAAAGGCAATCGTCAGGATACATGCACGCATTATATACATAGATGTAAGTTTATTCCTACTTACAAAAAAAAAATCATAGAAATGTAAATCCGTAAGTGCGAAAACGTTCAAGGGAACAATTAGCCCTAACCCTAATAATATCGCAACAGAAAGAAAATAAGATTATATTCGCAGACGAATGGGGCGAACCTGATACTACGGCTCAGTAACGGGGAGCTGGAGATGCTGCGTCGCTCGAGAGCTGCAGGCAGACAAAAAGATGCACAGAAGCAAAACCGTGACGGTTCGATCTGGGAGAGACTACCCACAAGACGTGGTTTATCAAATTACGTCGTGAAGACAACCTCTCAGTTATAAGACTTGGATCAAAGGCCCGCCCTCAAGTGTTTGTTCTTGTTGCGGTCCAAAGTACCTAATGGCCGAGTTTTGGGCTACTATCCACACTTTCCAATAAATGTTCTCTAAAACCATAACATTCATGTCTTCTCTCGTTACGACATAGTCGACATTGTCAATTAATTTTTAATTTCTTTTTAAATAAATGATGATTCAAATGTTATGAAAAATGCTCATTTTTAAAAGAGAAATGATAGTTATAATGAGTGTTCAAATGTCATGTAATAACTTTGAAAAAAATAAATAAATATATCACTTACGTGAAAAAAAAAATTTTAATTTTTTAATAATAGACATCTCTTTTTTAAAACGACTGTACGATATTTACACATTCTATAATTGCATGTAACATTAGTATTTTCTATAAACTTTCTTTTTATACTTTACATTTACACCTGATAATAAAATAACTAATGTGTTTAGGAGCACGATCTTTGCACAAGAATGACGTATGGGATCATAAATTCCACTCATGTATGAGAGTAGTAGCATCGTGTCCATAAAAATTAAATATCGTCTTATAATAAAATGAATCTCATTGTAAATTTCATTGCACAAAGAATATATACATATATATATGTATATAAATTTTTGTAGTACATTACACAGAGAACTTGTATAAATTATAATACAAGCATAATCTAAAGCTCAGTAAGATCTCCAGTATAATTTGTCGAGACACTATTATTGGGTCTTGATTTGTCTGTACTCTGGTAAAGATTGTTTGAGGTTAATAGCTTAGGCTTGTATGATGAAATTCCTCATTCATAGGCCAAGATAAAGATCCTAACTAATGCCACGTTAATATTCACATAGACGTGCAATTTTTCCTAAGAAGAGAAATGAAAAGGAATTCTTCATCTAGTTTCATCACGATTCATGATCAGCACCATCTAAATGCTGGAAGTATCCTTCTTTCTTCGAATACAAATTTAATGCATCCAACATTTCATATATAAGCTTGCCTTCATGATGACCTCTATGTTCAACAGTAAATATATGAGTCTTTGCATTCACTTCAATGCGGCTTTGTCCAGGAGATTTTCTCACTCTGCAAGATCTCATCCTTGTTCTTATTGTGGCAACCCCATCCCATCTTCCTACTGATGCATATATGTTAGCCATCTCCACATATGGAACTGCAGCCTGGGGCTCCAATTCAAAGAGATGACGCAATGCATATTCACCAATCTCTACATTACGGTGAACCTTACAAGCACCAAGCAATGCACCCCATATGCCTGCATCTGGCTTGATAGGCATCTGTTGAATGAACACCAAAGCTTCTTTCAGCCTCCCTCTGCGTCCAAGAAGATCTGCCATACAAGAATAATGGTCTAACCCAGGACTTATATTATATCTTCTAGTCATCACGTCAAAGTACTCCCGTCCTTTCTCAAGTAAACCTCCGTGAGTACAAGCTTGAAGAACAGCAAGAAATGTTACATGGTTTGGCTTCAGTCCCAACTCCACCATCTGGGAGAATAGGTTCAGAGCTTCAGTAAATTCTCCATTAAAAGCACAACCTGCAATCATAGTTGTCCAAGAGACAATACTTCTCGTAGGGATGGTGTAAAAGAGTTCTCGAGCATCACTTATACTTCCACATTTTGCATACATGTCTATGAATGCATTGCAAACAATTAGATTATCTTTTAATCCATTGGAAACGGAGTAGTCATCAAGCCATTCTCCAAGCTTGAGTGCCCCTACTTGGCCACATCCTGAGATCAAAGAAAGCATGGTAATTAAATCAGGTTTATCACCGGCCACAACCATAGCATTAAACAGGGTAAACGCCTCATTAACATCCCCCTTTTCAGCATACCCACTAATCATAACATTCCATGAAACACAAGTTCTGTCCGACATGCTATCAAACAAGAATCGTGCAGAATCCACATCTCCGCACTTGGAGTACATAGACACAAGGGTATTGATCACACATATGTCCAAATCACAACCCAATTGGATTCCGTGAGAATGAATCAACATACCTTGAAACAGTGCCTCTGGTTGCATACATGATGCAAGAAGACTAACAATGGTACCTGCATCAGGTATAAATCCATCATGTAGCATGCATTTGTAAACATTAACAGCATCAAAGACATTTCCAAAGTTTGCATGCCCTGCAATCATGGAATTCCACGAGATAACAGTCTTGAAATTTCTATTGATCTCATTAAATACCACCTCTGCCAACCCCAAGTCACCGCATTTGGCATATGCAGCAATCCAAGTGTTGGCAACTGAAACATCAGCACCTATGCCAAGTTGTATTCCAAATGAATGAAGTGACTTCACCAATTTCACACTCTTTGTATGCAAAACTGCTTGAGTTAAACCCATAAATGTAACTGAGTCAGGCTGAATCCCTTCAGACCTCATGTCATGTAAAAGACATGACACTCTATCAAGATAACATGATCGAGCAAACCCAAAAATTATTGCATTCCAAGAAGCTTTGTCCCTCACAGGCATCCTCACAAAAAACTGGTGTGCATCATCCAGCTGATTGCATTTGACATACATGTCAACTATTGCAGTTTGCACAAAGATATGGGTGTTGAACGGAGATTTCATCACATGAGTATGAACAATTTGGGAGTACTTGAGATCAGAGATCTTGGCACAGGCTTTTGCTACAAAGGGGAATGTCAAATTGTTTGGTTCAATGCCATTTTGCTTTATTTGACGGAAGAGGGTGAGGGCTTTGTGGGACTTTCCATGGTTCACAGCTTCTTTGATTCTGGAGTTCCATTGACCAATGGCTGAGAAATTCAAAACATGATTCTGATATTGAGTTAGAGAATATTTTACCATTTCTCATTGTTTTGGCTGTCTGCAAAGCTTAATGTAGAACACAAATGCGAGAATGCACCTTCTCTTTGTCCCTGCATTCAAGCAAATTAACCGTGACAGAATTTAGGTGCAATCATATTAGATAAGAATTCTACTTGAAAGATTTGCAACTCAAATTTATGTGTTTGAGATAAAATGGAAGAGTTCTTCTATGTACAGTTCCAGGTGTGCAAACCCCAGGACACACCGCTGACGTGGCAGGCACGTCAGCTATTAAAAAAACACAGTTCAAAATTGAAGAGAGTAATGTTGAGATTTCAGAAAAAGGGATTGCCATTCGCAGGGACAAGCAGATCACAAGCACCTGCCTTGAGATATCAGGAGGAAAACCAAGGATTTGAGCTCTAGCATGAGAAACAGAAATTTTGAAAACTTTCAAAAGGTATACCATGGAGTGGGTGGGGTATGCTCAATAAAGTAGATGAACACAAGAAAATATGGTACAAATATCTAAAATAAACTTGGCTTCCACACCTGGTGGTTTGCCACATCTATAATTGATAGTTTTCGTTTTGGACTTTTGTCAAACATTTTTTATACAACTCAACTACTATCATTTACCAACAGATTTATATCATTTGCCAACGGATAGATTACATATTTGCTCGGTATCTATGTCCTGTAAATATACACATTCTATAACAACCACTCCAATCATAATCACAAGAAGGCCAGCTCGGGTTTTTTTTGTAGTAAAGGAGAACTCACTTTCGCTTAATATCTCAAACTAAAGATGCCAACAAAGTCTTGCATCCATGTCCTCCTTGTTGAGGAGGTACATAGGAGCGCTGGTGAAGGCGAGTATTACAGATTACTAGTCGGCCTGAGCGTTACTAGGCCTGCAACCCGGCCCGCCCAAGATAGCTAGTAAAAATTAAAAAATAATACAATAACAGTAAATCTTTGCAAATTGCACATTCATGCAAAGCCCTCGAGAATGGCATACATTCATGTACATATGCACAGATGCATCAGCATGGAAACAAGCTATTTAGTAACAGTTGCTGCTAATATTAGCATAATATGGGCATGTATAATGATTCTCATATACCATCAATGCCATTTCTCTCTCATGATATCTATCAGTTGCTGTCAAGAGTAATTTTCCATTTTTTAGTTTATATAATAATTGATAAGATTTCAACGCAACATGCCAGTAATTGTCATCACTCATCTGTAGAATCAAGTTGAATGATAAGATGCTCAGGCCAACAAGCTGATAAAACTGTGGTTATTTTCAGCTATAAGATACCTCTTTATAATCAGTGACTACAAATGCACTTCGTATGAATAAAGCTACACAAATAAAAACTAGATCGAAAAGGAATGTGCATCTCATTGTTCACCGCCTCTTAGGCTCCACCATTACATATATCTGGAAACAAAGAAGAAATTAAAAAAATATTAGTATCATAAAAGGGATTTGATTGTGATCTGAAAATTTTTTTAAAAAAATGTTATTATAAAAATATTTATGAAAGAATTGAATTTCTGTGCATATTACTTGGTACTTTCCTACTTAAATTAAAGTCAGCTAGAATAATTCCTGCGTGTGCAAATTTCCTATACTCATAATCCCATAACAAAGACATAGAAGCTAGCTCTAGCCTCTAACAAAGTAAAAGCATGGCACACAAACATGGAAAAAATAGCAACCAACCTCATTTCAATAAGCAGAAAATTACACAATCAGCACATCAGCACACAAGCAGACCTAAGCTTAAAACAGAAGTTAGAGTTTATGGCTACCTAAGAAAGCAATGCAATCGCTTAAACCCCCGAGAGCAGGACCAATCTCGAACAGCAACCAACCACCGTATGCTTCCCAACCTGCAGGCACAACAACCACCTTATGCTTAAAACAGAACTTAGTCATGCAATTTAAAAAACATAGAAACATATATTATTTGATTTTCAATATTTCTAATAACTACAAGAAGACATAGCTAGACAAAGTTTATATAAAAACTGTCATAGTTACAAATAATGATTGAAGCCCGAGAAAATATTGAGTATTTGAGATGTGAAGGTACTTGAAATAGACAGGATGGTTAGAGCATAAGCCCGTTTTGTGAAGATGGAGGCCTGGGTAGGATTTTTTTTTTTGGAAGGAGAGAAAGTCAAGACAAGAGTCTTGAGCTCAACATGGAGATGAAGTGTAAGATGGGTCGAACTAAAATGTCATAGAGTACACATATATAAATTACCATCAAGCAACGTAAAATGGTTAGATGGGAATACAAAAAACAGGTTTAGCAACTAGGCAAAGAGTGTGCAACAGTTCTGCGAAGTAGAACTGAACTTTGACTAGTGATGGAGCAAACACAAGCAAGTGGGGAAGGAGCTCAAAAGGGGCATTGGGCATGAGAGTGAGTAAGCACCTTCGAAAGGGTGGTGTTATTGGTGGTTGTTGATCCAGGATTGTCTTAAAACATGATTATGAGATCTTGCAAATTACAAATTAAGGAACTTCCTTTATTCTTTAAAAAAAAAAACAGAAAAAAGAAAATAGACTTTCTCTCTTGAAAGACAGAGCATATAGAAGTAAGAACCAATTTGGCTCAAATTGAGCCATGTTAGACCAACCATGCATAGACATTCAAAGGCTAAGTAATCCCGTTTGGACAAAAGGACTTCAACGGTGAGTACCTAAAAGTAGGACTGATCACCTGATCCGACCTAGAGCCATTGATATCTTACACCAAATCAGAAAAAAGCAATTGTCATCATCGGTAATGTAATCTAAATGTATTCAAAAGCAATACAATGAAGTGAGGAACCTATTTAAAAAGAATATCTTATGGATTAGCCTAATCTTACATCAGAAACTGTCCAGGTTCTTGTCTGAATAGTCATCTAATTTGATTGAAAAGGCACCACTATCTACTACAACATATAGCTTTGGAAGTATGAAGGCTTGCTTTTATAGGACTCACAAATTCACAATAATATTCTTTTCTATTTCTCAAAAACAGCTTTCATCTATACATTTCCCTGAGTTTTCGAAAAAACTACAAATGACAGATGTGCAAGGTCATATGAACTTGTATTCTTCTAAAAAGAATAATTTACTTGCTAGTACACCTATTAACAATATATGTTCATCCATTAATCTTAGATTCAAACTCACAAAATTAAAAAACATCAAATCATTCTAAATAATTGTGTATGATTTTTTATTATTAATAAGCATAATTATTCCTCCTGTAAACAATAAACATTCTCTTTCAAAGCCTTTTGTGCTTGCTTAACACCTGATATTCGGCTATCCTGAATAAATAGCCATATTGTTGTTTTCCAAGACTAGTTCAACCATGGTTTGATAACCCAAAAGAAAACAACTTTCCAAACCCAACACTTAGACTGTCGAGCCCAAGCATTCCTTGGCTTGCAAAAGAAAATCCATATCCACGGTTTGGGATGTTACAATGGGCAGAGGCTTTTCATATGGCAAAACAGCACATGGGGTACAAGTTACAACCATCTCAGTTTCACCACAATCACCCAATGCAGTTCTAATGGTCTGCATAAAAAGAGAAAAGAAGGAAAAAAAAAAAAAAAACCTCTATTTGTTTGTGCATAAACCTTTATGTGAAGGTCTATGCACAAACCTTTATGAACATAGCCAGTTTTATGCATAGGTTACCCAAGCTTTAACCCCAAGGGGTTGGCCCAAGTGGTGAAGGTCTTGGTCTTGGGATATCACTCCCTTCAAGGTCCAAGTTTCAACACCTCATGGGTGCAAACAATCCTTTGGGGCCACACCCCCTGGTGAAAAGTCATCGATTTAACCAGTTTTGTGTAGGGAAACTTCCGAGTGTGCTGTGTACGGGATCAGGGTTTACTCTGCAGGGGTGGGTCTTAAGGACCCTGCCTTGGAGAGGTTCCCCGACATTAAAAAAAAAAAAAAAAGGGAGGTTACCCAAGCTCAAGAAGAAAAGCTCATAAATAATCCATAAGAAACAATATACCCCATGAAATAAAAGGGAAACAGTGCACTAAAAGACCTCATTAAAAGAAATTGTTGGTCCTAAACCATTCACACTGAAATCGTATCCTAGAGGATTCCGATAATGAGTTTCAAAATGAAAGAAACAGGAAATGAATCGAATAGGCTCCTTAGTGATTGAAGATATATCTTCCACCTACACTGTATTTAAAAATATATATCCGGAACAATGATATCTGATATAGGCTAAGATTAGGCCAGAACTTAGACCTTACTTAAAAAGAATAAAATGATTCCGACAACCAACATCATTCACTTTACTGAGAACATTGTTCTACACAATAGAGAACAGTATTTTTACACACAGACCCATGAATAGCAGAGAACAAACTGAGAATAGCAGATCATAAACAAAGAATAAGCAAGTATAGACCATCAAGCACAAACAAGCAAACAATATATAACCTATTCAACCATCCAAACACCCATAAACCCACGAATTGCAAACTCACAAACTAATCTCATGCAAGGGAGCAAGATTCTGTTTTCCAACCCGAGATCCTAACCAAATGAAAATGATAATAATAATAAATAAAAAAATAGCAGAGCATAAACTACGAATAGCAGAGCATAAACCGAGAATGGGCGAGCATAAACCATGAAGAGCAAACGAGTAAGAAAATGTAGCCTATTCAGCCACCAGAACACCCATGAATAAACAACCGAGAAACCAACCTAAATCGTGCAAAGAAGTAAAACTCCGATTTCGAGTCCTAGATCCAAACCAAACGGCAATATTTTGTTCTAATCATGAAAAACCTACAAACCTATGCACAAACCTTGATTCTGAGTTGCGAGGGAGAGAGTGAGAGCTGCGAGAGTCAGCTGCGATGGAGAGAGTGAGCCGCGAGGGAGAGAGTGAGGCTGCGAGGATGAGAGCTGCCTCTGCGAGGGAGGGAGAGAGCGTCGAGCGGGAGAAAGGAGAGGAAACATGAGGGATGGGATGGGATGGATTCTGTGAAAGGCCAAAAACGACCCCGTTTTAGACTAAAATGGGGTATCGGGTATTACCCGTTTAAAACAAAAAAGATTCGGGTATTTCATTTCCCTTTTTCACTTAAACGGGTTGGTTTTTTCAGAACAGGTCGGGTAGATAATTCAGGCCGGACCTGTTCGCTTTGCAGATCACAATTTTCTAAAGAAAAATGCTACTTTGCCGATTTTATTTGACCCTTGGTTAAATTTTTTTTTTTTTATTTAGTGATTAAAAAAGTGATTTTAAATGTATTATATATTTTTTTATTTTTTTAAAATATTTAAATATATTAAAAAATATGAAAAAAAAAAAGGAAAAAAAAAAAAACGCTGGGTAGTACGCCCAGCGGTAAGAGTGGGGCGGCAGAGTAGCCCCACTCTTTTCTAAATTCTTGCTTGAATAGTAAAATTAAGGGTATTTAGGATTTAATTTAGTGTGCATAATACAGTTAGACAAACAGATTTATTTTAAACTTTATTGTATCTTATAAACAAATTCGCTTATGACTCGTTTGCATACTATTATTGATGGGGGCAAATATTATATTAAGGAAAACGACATTGTAATGCATATTGAAGCAAACTTTTCACTCACTTTTTTTTTTTTTTTGCAGCCCCTTTGAACTAACAATTCGTCATATTATAAAGTTAATTTTATGATAAAGTAGATTTAAATAATTAAATAAAATCACTTTAATTTGTAAAATTATTTTTATATGATTCATTACGAATGTAGCACTCTTCTTATAACATGCCGAGCTTGACAACCCAATCTAATCCAAAGTGAGCAACCACCATCCTCACGAAAAGAAGAATAATAATAATAATAATCCTATCTAAAAGTGAGTAGCTCGTTCTTGTGAGAGAGAATTAAGAGGGTTCTTTACATCTACGGCAAAATCGCCCCCACAAACTTTTGGTAAAGCTTCACTATGTAAGGTTTCCATTAAATATTTATTGTCTTTAGGCTTTGACTATAAAGTTGCTAAAGTGTTGATAATGTATAAAGTACTATTAACCAGCAATATTGCACATAGATTTAACATAAGTTAGTCGTTGATCAATCAAGATTGACTTTTGTTACGGTTGTTCAACTAAACATTTTTAATTGTTGTTTTCTCGAGGTGAACTAAAGCCACTTGAATGCCTTTTTTTTAACTCAGATTTTGCTACAATTATGCAAATGAAGTAAATGCTAATGCTCTTATAACGTCATGATATTAATGTACTTAACTACTGGCATTATTTTTTTGTGGACTTTGCATGCCCATATTCTATATACAATAATACAAGCAACTGCGTTTGTTTTGGCTTGTAGCATTTACCTTATCACAACGGTCTCGTTCATTTTTATAAAAAATTTCATATCATATCATCTCATCTCATCTCATCTCATTTAATTATTATAATTTTTTTAAATTTTTACATAAAATAAAATAAATAATTTAATTTTTTAAAATTTTAAAATAAAAATAATATTTAAAAAATATATTACAATCATATTTTATTTAATTTTTAATTTTAATTTTAATTTATCTTATATTAATCATTAGTAAAAACAGACGAAGCCTTAAAAACTTATTCAAAATTTCATCAATGTGTTCTTGCTTTGCAAGATGGTCAACTTTACCCTTTCCTTCCAACGTGATGGACGGTGTTCTCAACGTCCCCCGAGCAGCGAGTACAGAGCATAAAGCCATTTGCAGTTTTGGCACAGACTCCCATTTCGCTTCTTTTTTTTTTTTCCAAAGAAGCTAACTGGACTAATTGGACGGACCCCAGGTGAGAAGCCCCCTAGTCGCTCACGCACAAGGGACTGTGCCCTGGCCTTTTGCGGCTGCATCAGCATGTGAGCCCTGAGTCACAACTGACACATTTCTCAGTGTCGGTTTATACGAACTTTGCCTTTCCGCCCTCTCCCCCATGTCTCTCCCTCGTGACGCCAACAGCCAATAAAAGTTAAAACCAACCCAAAAGCCCACACACAGACAGACACAGTACCCGCGCGCATCAAATCAAAAACCTGAGCCACCGCCATCAATGGCCTTCTCCTTGGCTCCCGGCCTGCTTCTTCCTCTTCTTGTTGGCTTGCTAAATTTTGCGTCAAGCACCCAGGACTACCAAGACGCGTTGTCAAAAGCCATCTTGTTCTTCGAGGGGCAGCGCTCGGGATTCCTGCCACAGGACCAGCGGATCACCTGGCGTTCCAACTCGGGACTGAGCGATGGCTGGATGTACAACGCCGACTTAACCGGGGGATACTACGACGCCGGCGACAACGTTAAGTTCGGCTTCCCAATGGCCTTCACGACGACGATGTTGGCGTGGAGCGTGATCGAGTTCGGCGATTCCATGCCCCCACATGAGCTAAGGAACTCTCTGGTGGCGATCCGCTGGGCAACGGATTACTTGCTCAAGGCTCTGTCTCAGCTGCCCAACCGGATTTTTGTGCAGGTACGTAATTGCTACAGTGGTGGTTGTGTAAATTAACTGTTGGGGGTGGGCAGTATGGGGAATCTCAGTTGTAATATTTTATGGCTTAGTTGATCTAATCTGTGAATTAATCGAGGAATATGGTTCTCTTGACTCATGTGGTCCATTTGGTGGTCGAACATTTGACCTTTTTGGCCCACCGCCCACACAAGCCGTCTCTTGGGCATCTAAGGGCTAGAAATCTTGATTATTTAATTAACTCGATTCGGCCTAAGAATAATAAGACAACATCTTAGACAATATTGTTTTTTATTTTTTTCTTAAAACTATAAGTAATTAGTTTTGTTTAAAATCGAAGGATCGAGAAAAACATTATCTTAAATTATTTCTCAAATTTAAGGATCTAACGCTAAGAAAGATTGACAAATAAATAAGTTTTATAATATATATTGTCGCACAATATTAATTTATTTAATTTTTAATTTTAATCTCAACTCATCTACAAAAACAAATGAGATTATACTACGGGGAGATGAGACATATCTCATAGTCACATATGGTTTCACATGCCAAGGATGCCCGTGAATGTACGAAGCTAATATAGTATAAATTATCTACTAAAGTTACGTATTAACTTTGTGTGTGAAACATCACTTAATTTGCTTTGAAAGATGGTGGGTCATGTAGGTGGGGGATCCAAACATAGACCACAGTTGTTGGGAAAGACCTGAAGATATGGACACGGCAAGGACTGTTTACGCCGTTGATGCACCAAATCCAGCTTCTGATGTTGCCGGAGAGTCCGCAGCAGCTCTTGCAGCTTCATCCATAGCTTTCCGATCATCGGACCCGGGATACTCAGATACTCTGTTACGAAATGCCATCAATGCTTTTCAATTTGCAAATAGTTACAGAGGAGCTTACAGCGATAATTCTAATATTAAAGATGGCGCCTGCCCATATTATTGCGACTTTGATGGTTATCAGGTATGGCTTATAAACACAAGACAAGCTAAATCTGTTGCTTAGGGGAAAAAAAAAAAAGATCACCATTTATGTACGTACGTGTTCTAATGATCAATTTGAGGTGAGTTCTTATAATTAAATCAGTAAATTAACTTCAATTTAATGTATTTAATTTTGGTGGGGTTGGACAGGACGAGTTACTCTGGGGAGCAGCATGGCTAAGGAGGGCAACTCAGCAGGATACTTACCTTGATTACATACAAAGCAATGGCCAAACCCTTGGAGCCGATGAAAACATCAATGAATTTGGGTGGGACAACAAACATGCTGGCCTTAATGTTTTAGTCTCTAAGGTTAGTCTAACAGAATAAAACTGTTCTAATTCATGTTTTCAATGCTAGTTTGAGAACTTGAGTCTATAATATTATTAAGATTCATCGACTGTTTTTGGTCTTTTAATTAGGAAGTCATAGAAGGAAACATGTATTCTCTCCAATCGTATAGAGCCTCGGCGGACAGCTTCATGTGCACGCTCATACCCGAATCATCGGCCTCGCACATAGAGTACAGTCCCGGAGGGCTCATATACAGGCCCGGAGGCAGCAACTTGCAGCACACAACATCCATTGCATTCCTTTCATTGGTTTATGCCAATTCCTTGGCTAGAACATCTCAAGCTATTAATTGTGGGAACGTTTACGTAACTCCGACTAGGCTTCGCCAACAGGCCAAGCGCCAAGTTGATTACATTTTGGGCGAAAACCCTAAGGGTTTATCTTATATGGTTGGGTATAGCAACTACTATCCGCAACGTATTCACCATCGTGGCTCGTCTTTGCCATCCATAAAGGACCATCCCCAGTTCATTGCATGCAAAGAGGGTTCCATATACTTCAACTCAACAGACCCTAACCCTAATGTCTTAGTTGGGGCTGTTGTTGGCGGGCCAGGTGAGGATGATTTTTATGAGGATGATCGAATTGATTACAAGAAGTCGGAGCCCACAACCTACATTAATGCTCCATTAGTTGGGGCGCTAGCATACTTGGTTGCTAACCCCAACTTTAGTAATTAGCACAAACACACAAATTCGTCATCATCAACGTTTGAGCAGCATAGGGAAATTAGATGCCTCTCGTCTTTGGCAAATCAAAGAGAGAAGAGCTATAGGTTTATGGGTATTAATTTGCTTGATTAATTCTCGAGTTTTAGCACTTTCAAGTCACAAGAGCTACCTTCTTGTGACTTTTTCAAGAAGGATTTTTGGAAGTTTATTTCAACATGCAAAATTGAAGTTACTAATTCCAATTTGTCTACATTGAGCATTTAATATATATTTGTGTTTGTATTAAGAGAAAATATATTTACAATTGTGAATTGTGCAACTGCTATGTAATTGTTTTGAAAAAATTAATAAAATATAGGACCTACATAAAAAAAATTAATTTTATTAATAGTAGATTCCACTCTTTTTTAAAGCGATTATGCGATATTTATATATTTTACAATTATATGTAGAATTACTCATATATTAATTCTATATAAGCCATGCATCCAATTTAAACAATAATTAGAAGTCATGATAAGTTTAATTATGAACTGCATGGATTAGTAGAGCATGCTTTTTTTTTTTTTTTTTTTTGAAAAAAGTAGATCTTGAATTTGGGGTAACAGATCGAACATGTTATTATTTATCTATGATTATTATATGTAATTATTATTAATGTCTTACAGTAGTATTATTAGTGTTGAGGTTATCTGGATGAGAAATAATTTGTACAAGTTTTAAATAGATAAATTTTATATAAATTCTTGTAAAAAAGTAGATCATACTTTTTAAAAATGTAAAAAAAATTATTTTTTATTAGTGAGATTTATTTTTTTACAAAAGACTTATATAAAATTTATCTATTTAAAATTTATATGTAGCATTTCTCTGGATATGATTCCAATGTATGATATGCAGCAGTACACGTACACATGATCCAAAAGAAACAAATTCTGCCGCCCAAGAAATTATGTTGTGTTTTTTTAGGTGCAGGCAGTTTCGCGCACCGACCGCGCACCAATTGCCCAGTTGAAAAGTAGAGTTTTCGTTTTACCAATTTCTAAAGGAAAAATGATAATCACACAACACTTTATACAACATTTTTTACAACAATATTTTAAAAGGAGGGATATTTTTGTAAAATACCTTATAAAACTAACATCACTTTACAAAAATATCCTTATTTTATAACATGTATTATGAAAAGTGTTGTACAAAGTGTTGTGTGTTTATCACTACTCTACTGCTCTCAAACCCTGTATGGATATGAGCATCATTTTCAAGCCTCGATCTTCTGCAAGAACATTTCTCCAAAATCACATCTTTTACTGATCTGAGTCGTCGACAATTTTGGTGCAAACAATAGCTTCACTCTGAAACCATTCATAACTTCATAGGAATAAATCCGGTTGTTTCTTCCGATTTTTTAAAAATATATAAAATAAAAAATAAAAAAGTGGCATTTGGCCTGGGACACCGCTGAGCGGCATAGTTGCACCCCCCTCTAAATGAATGAATAGCCACCTAATTCGTTAGGAGAAATTAAATAATATATATATATGTGCAGGTAGTTGGGACCATCATGAGTAGTAAGTACTACATGTGTCCCCAGCCTGCATTAATATCCTCCCGATGGCTAAGGGAACAGATAATTAACAAATTAACTTCGAGATTAAGGCATAAAAGGGAACAGATATTTAAAGAATATTAAGGTGCATGGATGAGGAGCAAGTACTACTGAAACACATGTATAAACACACCTAGTTAGGATATTTATTAATACAGGAGACTGATGATATATGGACCGACATATTCATTAGTGGTTGGAGGATATAAAGATGCATGCATGGCCCTCCCTCACCTACCATTTACCAAAATTTAAGTGCTCTACCTTTTAAAGCTAGAGGCAGATACATCTGCAATTCCATGCCGCACTTATAAATTGGTTCACTTCTTGGTTGGGAGTTAATGCTAGTAGCTGCATGGAGTAAACGGTTCCTCACATGCTACTTGCTAGCAAATTTAGGCTACGTTTAGATATGAGGAAATTAATAATATGTAAATAATGGTGAAAAAATAGTGAAAATTTAATAAATAATTTGTTAATAATAGTAAATAATTTACCTACTGAACACAGCCTAAATGTTTATATGTAAGAGTCCGTTTATACCTAATCTTGTGTGGCAATCTTTTTTGTTTTTTAAATTAATGATTTGGCACATATAAACTTATTTTTATTATAAAATAAATCTAACATATTATATGAAATCACGTTATTCTATAGATTTCTTTTTATAAGATTTTTTTATAGCATAATCCTTTTTTATTTATTAGAACGGTCTTTATGTAATGTACGATCAATGTTGTTCAATAAATTATAGCGCATAATTTTTTCGTTCAAAAATTATAGTTGTAAAAACAATGACAACAAGTTGTTTGATGAAATACCTCTTCAAACGTGAGAGTCTATTTTATTTATATACTTAGCATATTGTATCAATACATGAGAGTTTGTACTGATTGAAGACTTACGATACATACGGTAATGTTGTGGAAATTGAAAGTAATTACATTACAATAAAGATGTTAGCCGTTGCATGATTTATGGAGATGGGCTGGCTGTTCCACAATTCATGGATGTAATATTGCTTGTAGCCGTTGGTTCTTTATATAGATGGTAGTCGTTTGGTTATTCACAAGGTAAGTTTTCTTCTGCCTTATCTTCTATGTTAATATGCCCCTGCAAACTGTACCAAGAGACAAGGCCAATTTTGATCCGAAGATCAATAAGAGCCGATTGGCCAAGGGGCTTGATAAAAAAAATTGGCAATTTGATGAGAGGCCGAGACATGCCGAGTGTGAAGAAGTCCAAGAGCGACACGTTCACAAATATAGTGATAATCAATTTCAATATGCTTGCTCCAAGCGTGAAAGACAGGGTTAACAATCATGTAGAGAGCAATAATATTATCACAGAGTAACAATGGAGTAGAGGTGAGGTGAATTCCCAGATCACGTAATAAGAACGAGATCCAAGTTAGCTCGGCAGTTGTATGGGCCATTGCTCGGTACTCAGCTTCAGAGCTTGATCGAGAGACTGTGTGTTGTTTTCTTGCAAACCAGGAGATACAGTTACTTCCAAGAAAGACACAGTAGCTAGTGGTGGAGCGCCTAGTAATAGGACAACTTGCCCAATCTGTATCAGAAAAGGCATATAGATCAAGTGTAGAATGGGAACTAAAATGAAGACCAAGGTCTACAGTACCTTTCAAATACCAAAGAATGCGCTTGACCATTTTATAATTTGCTTCAGTAGGTGAATGCATAAATTGAGAAACAAAGTTAACACTGTAAGAGAGGTTAGGACGAGTAAGGGTAAGGAATTGGAGTGCACTGACAATACTGCGGTAGTGAGCAGGGTCAGAGAACGTTTTTTGAGAGGTAAGTCATTTGGTCTTTGGCATCATGGGAGTGCCCATAGGTTTACAGTCATGCATCTTATCTCATTCTAAAATATCAATGGCATATTTGGTTTGAGAGAGGGTAAGGCCATCAGTGGCTGGACTGATTTGGATACCAAGGAAATAGTGAAGAGAACCAAGGTCTTTCATGGCAAATTGACTATGAATAATGGAAATAAATTCAAGAAGATATTCAGTAGAGGAGCCAGTTAATAAAATATCATCAACATACAAGAGTAAAATAAGAGTACCACGCGGTGAATGACAAACAAATAATGAAGAATCAGTAGTGCTACAAAGAAAGTCATAAGTTAATAAAAAACTGTTGAATTTGTCAAACCAAGCTCGGGAAGCCTATTTGACAACAGGAGAGAATGTCTCATGGTAATTTATGCCATCTTCTTGATGAAAACCTTTAGCTACTAAACGAGCTTTTAACCGATCCAGGGAGCCATCAACTTTGAGTTTGCTTTTGAAAATCCATTTACAACCTATAATAGACATAGTAGAATCTTGAGGGACAAGAGTCCAAGTGTTATTCACAAGTAAGACTTGTAATTCATCATGCATTGCTTGTAACCAACCAGGATGTTTGAGGGCCGAGCGAATGGATTTGGGCTCAGTCGGAATGAAAACAAGGTCATGCAAGTGAGCATATTTGGGGTTAGGCTTACGATTACCAGACTTGGATCGTGTGACAACGATGGTAGCAAGGGTCACTAACGAAATGGTGGGAGGGTTAGTGTGTAGTAGGGGCGCAGTCGTGGCAGTATCAGATGCTGAAGATGGAGATATAAGTAGTCTCTTGGCACTAATGAAGGGTGGAGTAGGTGCAGGACAAGGGACTGAAGTGGATAGAGGTGGAAGAGGAATATCCACCACTATGGTGGATGAGGAAGGTTTGGGACCTACTTCGGGTATGGTGGAGTTAGAGAAAGGAGTAGGAGGAATAATTCACATATCAAACGTGGAAAAGACCAACTTGGTAGGTGAAGGTTACCAGGTTGTTTAAACGGAAATGTTGACTCATCAAACACAACATGGCGTGAGATGAAAGTATGACCAGAAGGAGGGTGATAACATTTATAATCTTGATGCTTATCATTATAACCCATAAAAACACAAGGAAAGGTTTTAGGATTAAATTTTTTTTTTTCTCGTATCCCATACTAGGCAGAGTAACATTTTTCTACGTGTAAAGTCATCTGTCAGTTTACGGAGCTATCATCCATCTGCGATTTTCGTCTGGGATTCCGTAGAACTTAGAACATCTGTGGATAAAAAAGTGTTATTTAATACTTTTGTTTAAAGTAAGGCAGCCTCCGTTGTAGTCTAGTTGGTCAGGATACTCGGCTCTCACCCGAGAGACCCGGGTTCGAGTCCCGGCAACGGAATTTATTTTTTTGATAATAAGTTAATAAACCTTTGATATTATACTCAATAACTGTATAAATTGAGTACTGGGCTTCTTGATATTATTTGCATAGGTTTAGGCAACAGCATAAAGGCCCAACCTTGATTTGGAAGTCCGAGAGCCAGAAGTTGTTAAGATCAAGTCATTCTGATAAGAGCAAATCCAGTCCAAAAGCTTATTTGAGCTGTGGATATAGGCAATTCAATTCAATTTGGATTAAAAAAAAAAAAAATTCTTCTCATACTATTTATCATTCTAAGACTGCGTTTAATTAAGTCGAATTGAAACGATAAAATATTATTTTTTAATATTATTATTATTTTAAAAATTAAAAAAATTAAATTATTTATTATATTTTATATTAAAATTTAAAAAAATTATAATAATAAATTGAGATGAGTTGAAATATATTTAAAAAATAAACAAATCCTTTCAATTTTATAAAAAATGTCTCTATATTTTATAAAAATAAATTATAAATATAAAATATAAAAATAAATAATAACTAATGCATAAAACGATAATTCTCAACAGTGGTGCCGCTGTAGTGCCACCCATTCAATTTTATATGGGATCATTAAAGTTTAAAAAAGAGAATATGCGTAAAATTTTCGACTTTTGTTTTCTAAAAATTTAAAAATTTATTCTTTGTTTACAATTTAAATTAGATATTTAAAATATATATTTAATAAAAATATTCAAATATCAATACAATAAATTAAAATTAAAATACAATATATTATTATTATTGTTGTTATTGATTCTAAGCAAAGCATCGGTGGTAATTAGCTCTCTGAAGGGTTCCCCTCGAGTCCCTTACGTATTGATCCCTATTTGCGACATTGTGCTTTCGAATCCACAAAGGTAAGCGGCTCCCGATTCTCTATTTTTCTTGCCTTCGAATATCAATTCCTTCCTTATCTTCCCGATATTATTAGTGTTCTTGCAGAGTTTTAGGGCTTAAGGTTCATCTCTACTCTTGCCTACTTGCTTCTATTGCTTTCAATTTTTCACCCAAGCCTAGAATTTTGCTTCTTTTTTTTTCCGAAGAGATATGTTGCTTCCCGATGCTAATTAAAGACAGTTTAAAGATTTACCTCAAGGTCAGAAGTGCCAGAATTCCATGAAAAATTAGAGCCTTAATTGTGTTAATCACCGATTATCCGAAATTGTTAGTGTTCTTGCAGAGGTTTAGGGCTTAAGGGTCGTCTTGAAGCTTGCCTACTGGCTACTATTGCTTTCAATTTTTACCGAAGCCTAGAATTTTCCCTTTTTTTTTTTTTTCAAAAGAGAGATGTCGCTTCCCGAGGCTAATTGAGGACGGTTTAATGATTTTTCTTAAGGTTCGAAGTGCCAGAATTACGTGAAAAATTAGAGCCTTAATCGCGTTAATCAACGATTTTCTGAAGAGTGCAAGTTGATAAGATTATCCCAAGAGTTTAAGCTGATAAGACTGACTATTGGTGATTTAGAGTGGTATCAAAGCAATGATCCTGAATTCCAATTGCGATTTTATCTCCAAATTAAAATGTCATGATAGGTTTTCTGTCTTCTCCATATATGAGGGGAGTGTTGAAAAGTATATCGATGATTTTCCTATTAAGTTTATTCTTTTCTATCATGTTGAGCTTTGTTGATTTGACAATTGTCTTATTTTGCTCCAGTTCTAACAATCTTATTAATTCCATGAAATCTGTATTGCTTTTCATTTTATGGTATTCATTAGGCGCCTTATCATAGATTCATATGTTGTTTGTTTATAAACTAGTGGATATGGTATAGACGACACTTGCTATTGATGCCCTTTGCTTGCCACAATTGTGAGCTCTCTTAAAAAGGTTAAATAGAAGGAATCTCGAGTCTGATAAGCTGCATATTTGACCCAGGCACCCAAACTGCCATAATTCTCCTGCTGTTTGTGTGGTTGTTATACTACTACTACTACTACTACTACTACTACTACTACTTGCAGTCCTAGTGTGCAGCACTTCATTTTGAAAAAAGTGAGTAACATGAGACCCATATGAAAAATTAATTTTTTAATAGTGGACCCCACATTTTTTCAAAAGGAGTGTGCGGTGCTTGTACAACCCATGACTGTATCTAATATTACTCGTAAGCAATATCCTCATATGTGAAAGAAATGGTTGGCGCCAGTGTTATGGTGCTGCTGTGCAAGTGGTAGCAAGGAGGATATCTCTTTTTGCGTTGTATAGTTTTCTAGGTCTAACTGATTATGGATAAGGGACACTTGCACCTGAAATGGACGACAAGGTAAGCATTTTTGAAGTTTTCTAATAGGTGCAACTGATCGGATTAGACATGCATGGAACTCCCAATTTAAAATAATTATTACTGAGGAATTATATATATAATGTGTCATTTGTTGAACTTGTTTCCATTTGTATGCTTTTGCAATCATTTCTTTTAAGAGAAATGTTTGGTTCGCAAAAAAATCTCGCAAAACTAAAGTTCACAAATTGGTGTGGCTTTTTTGTGGTGCATCAAATTGCAAAGTTCTTTTGATTTAATGTATTACATTTAACCACATCAGTTTGTGAGTTTTACTTTGGTGAGATCTCTTTGTGAACTTAACACTTCTCTTTTTTTTGAAGTCCTTTTCTCCACTGACATTGGTCCCAAACATTTACAGCCATGGATATAGAACATGTCCTGAAGGAAGGCTCTATTTCTTCTCTTACTCTGAGTTCGGTAGAGTCTAATCAGAGAGGAGGTGTGCTTTCCCCAGAAGATTTTGCTTGGGTTGACTCGTGCCTCGTCCAAGATCCTGAAATTTCAAAGGGGAGTTGCGATTCTCTAAAAGATGCCTCACAAGAACTCCTCAGTTCCCAATCCAGATCATTCAGCTCTGCTGCAATTAGTTGTTTTTTTCAAGAAGGAACTGATGTGGAAATACCACCTTCCTTGGAGGAGGCAGATACTGTGCATTTCCGAGGAAGAAGTGATGATGGCATTGTTCTCCAAACATGTGCAGCCATGGATGTGGAAGATGGCCTGATAGAAAGCTCTAACCTGAGTGGAGAAGTGTTTTCCGGAGAAGATATTGCTTGGGTTAACTCCTGCCTGATCGAAGATCCCGAAGATTCAGTTAGTTGGGCTTCTCTGAAAAATGCCTTACTAGAAATTGTCAGTTCCGACTTCAGATCATTCGACTCCTTTGCTGCAGTTAGTGGTGGTTTACCCGAAGGAACTGATGTTGAAATACTACCTTCCTATGAGGAGTCAGAGACTGTGCAGTTCCAGGGAGAAACCTCAGATGACCTTGTTCTCATTAACAAAAAAACAGAAAGAGATGGTGATCATCTTCCACTCAAGTTTAAGAATAACAGTTTGAAGTCTTTAACTTTGAAGGGAAATCCATTTCTGCCAACTTACACTGAAGGCGTGAAAGAGAGTGAAAGTATTGAACCAAGGCTTGATTTGGGTTCTTCAGCTTATGGGATGGAGCCCTCAACTGAGGATATCTTCAGGGTTTGGGATTTGGGCATTCCATCCGAGGAAGATGAATTTGGTAAACAATTAAACAAGGCAGCCCTAAGAGAAGGTTCATTCAAGCCAATGCCATCAACTTTGAATGATTTAGAAGTATCCAAAGATGTCGAAGAAGTGTTTCCTGACCATCTAGTTTCAGCCATGGCAGACCTTTCTTTGAATCAAACTTCTAGTTAAACGAATGTGCATATTCCCTTTGTTTTTCCCCCTGCTGCTGACGTATGGTTTCAAGTTGTTTTGATGTGGTTGTTAAACTTTCCCCGGAAATTGAACCTGCTGTCTTTCACTATGCATTGACAGATTCGAAATTTAAATAGCATCTAGCCATAACAGTTCATTGGGTTATGACAGTTAGATATGAACCCTGAATCTTCCACAGTGAACCGTAGAAGATTTTGAGATTTTGTTCTTGTTTCCATTGTCGTAATACCAATTGATTTTCATGGAAAGTCAATTACCTGCAACTTTCTCTCATTCTTCTATCTGGATGCTTGAAGATAATCGGTTTACAGCATTACCTATTTATTTAGTTATTTATTTTTTCAAGATTTTTCAATGTAGAACTAGCAGCAGCTGTTTGCAATGTTGAAGGCCGTGTAAACGCCAGAACTGCGTCCCTCATGCTCACCGAACTGGGGTTCTGCATTGCAATTCTACATAATTTTGATGAATGAATTCTTCATGGAAACAAAAATCAGAAGCAGGGCCCTGATACGCGCATAACAATTGGCAGGACCTTAACCCACACGTCATTGGCATTGTACATCCACCGTGCATATGCAAATTGGATGGACCCACCCAATGATATGCATAAACGGACAACGGTCAACACCAATTTGTGTATGCATGGTGGACTACTGGTATGGAAAATCATGGGTGATCACGTGAATCAGCTGACCTGGCAAGCTATCGACCGTCGACAGGAAAATCACAACCTCTCGTACTGTAAAACTTAACCATGGCCATTAGTAAGAAGCGAATTAATTCAAAGCAAGAGAAATAAATAGCAGCCTCATGCTTGATTGGATTCCTTTTATGGTCAATGTGATATCTTTGTCCATTCCTCTTAGCTTAAACGGATTGAGAGTTGAGATGAAAGTTAAAAATTGAATAAAATATTATTTTTTAATATTATTATTATTTTAAAATTTAAGAAAATTGAATTGTTTATTTTATTTTATCTGAAAATTTAAAAAAATTATAATAATAAGATGAAATGAATTGAGATCATTTTTCAATCCAAACGGAGCCTAAGGACAAATATCACAATTTTTTTTTTCTTTTTCCTTTTTTTCCCTCTTTATATATCATGTTTTTACGAGGTGGGAAAAAAACCATCCATTTCAACCACGTATGCAGCATGACAAGTCAGCAAGTTATCATCCACTTGGCGAATCGTGATACGTTGGCTCACACCAGCCTCAAATGGGACATCTTTGAGAGTACACTTACAATTATAAATACAGTGAGTGAGAGTGCATGTGTGGTAAAGAGGCTCAAAGCAGCTAGAGGAGGAGATAAGATTGCTGCAATCTGCAACAAGAAGCTGCAAGCAATGGCATCGGCATCTCTCCTCAAGTCATCTCCTGTCCTTGATAAATCCGAGTGGGTGAAGGGCCAGACCCTCCGCCAGCCCTCGTTCTCCGTCGTCCGGTGCCACCCGGCCACCGCCACATCCGCCCTCACCATCCGCGCAGGGTCCTATGCTGATGAGCTTGTCAAGACAGCGGTATGGATAGAAAATTCTCTTCACTTTTTTATCATTACTAGAGTAATACTTCTTTGTGCTTATCAAATTTCATGAACAAACTCATGATAAGAACTTGGGAAGAAACATGTTCAAACACGTAGAATATTGCCTAAAAAAAGTGTAGTCCCATTCCCACAATTCTCAATTCTTTCGAGCTTTCCGTTCTCTTGCTGCATCTCATAGAGCCACACTAAGGAAAAACTACTAATAATAATATGTCTTTTCTCGGATGTAGAAAATCGTCGCATCACCAGGACGTGGGATTTTGGCCATGGACGAGTCTAATGCTACATGTGGGAAGCGTCTGGCTTCAATTGGGTTAGAGAACACTGAGGCCAACCGCCAAGCATACCGTACCCTCCTTGTGACAGCTCCTGGCCTGGGTCAATACATCTCTGGTGCTATCCTGTTTGAGGAAACCCTCTACCAATCCACCACTGAAGGAAAAAAGATTGTGGATATTCTCGTTGAGCAAAAAATTGTCCCTGGTATCAAAGTTGACAAGGTAAGCGACGAAACAGCCCTGATATTTTGAGTCAGTTTTTGTTGTTGAAAAGGTTTTCTGGGTTTTCGTTTAATTTCGGTATATATTATATATATATATATATATATATATATATATATATATATGCTTTAAGGCCTTGTATATCTATATTTGCTATCACAAAGACGAATAAAGATCATCTTTGATAGACTGATCGAGTCGGATGGTCCAAATCTAAAAAGAGATGAGATATACGAGACAGACTCTACAACTTTTAATGCTATGAGCTATCTAAGAATTTCGAACAAATCTTACAGTGAGGTATTTAATGTTTTGTACATCTCATTTATTAAAAGAGACTTTACTGTCACTAAACTTGTACACGTTTTATTTTCACTTCAATATCCTCTCTCTCTGCAATAAATGAAATGGATAGTTGGCACTTTTGATAACCAACACACGCGCACAGATATATATATATAGAGAGAGAGAGAGAGAGAGAGAGAATATAAGTATGTAGAGAACATTTTGTTTCCATGGAAAATAACATCAATATGTGGTTTAATTAATGAGAACAAAAGGGTTTGGTGCCCCTGGCCGGTTCCAACAACGAGTCATGGTGCCAAGGTCTCGACGGCCTCGCTTCTCGCACAGCTGCTTACTACCAGCAAGGAGCTCGTTTCGCCAAATGGTACAAATCCAAACCCCTATCTTTTACGAAGACTATAGCTCATATATATATATATATATATATATATATAACTAAAGAGAATGTAATGTAACATATATCAACTTGATCAACTAGGCGTACCGTTGTGAGCATTCCCAATGGTCCATCTGCCCTGGCAGTGAAGGAAGCAGCCTGGGGTCTTGCCCGCTACGCTGCCATTTCTCAAGTAAGAACACATAAATTGTACCATATATATAATATTCAGTCAGCATTTGAGAGAGTGTTTCTGAAAGCAATGGGAAGTAGTTTTAATATGGTAATCATGAATTGTGTTGGATGTTGTAGGACAATGGGTTGGTCCCAATTGTGGAGCCAGAAATCCTGCTTGATGGTGAGCACGGCATTGACAGGACATTTGAGGTTGCCCTGAAGGTGTGGTCTGAGGTTTTCTTCTACCTTGCTGAGAACAATGTCCTGTTTGAGGGTATTCTCCTCAAGCCTAGTATGGTGACTCCTGGAGCCGAATGCAAGGACAGGGCCACTCCTCAACAAGTCGCCGACTACACCCTCAAGCTCCTTCACAGAAGAATCCCCCCATCCGTGCCTGGAATCATGGCAAGTGTCACAACATATGATAATAAAGTTCTATACACAATTCTTGAATATAGTGATGATTTAGGTACTAATTTTGATTTTTCTTTTTGTTTGAGCAGTTTTTGTCTGGTGGCCAATCTGAGGTTGAAGCAACTTTGAACTTGAATGCCATGAACCAATCTCCAAACCCATGGCACGTGTCTTTCTCCTATGCCAGAGCCCTCCAGAACACTTGTCTTAAGACATGGGGAGGCAGGCCTGAGAACGTCAAGGCAGCTCAGGAGACACTGCTTCTCCGTGCCAATGCCAACTCTCTTGCCCAGCTTGGAAAGTACACTGGTGAAGGAGAGTCAGAAGAGGCCAAGAAAGGCATGTTCGTCAAGGGCTATGTCTACTAATCAAGCTGTTTGTGCCAAAAGCAATAGATGATGATGATGATGGAGGAATGAAATACTAGTTTCTATGGATTGTACTGTGCTTTAAAGCGTGGAAACTATTTTTGTTCATGATTACATGTACTTTTAGCTACTTAATAGCCTTCTTAATGAGATTAGGTAGTGCATGTGTTCTTAAATTTGCATCATCACAAGCTAAAGTTCTTGAACTTGATATGTTGTTTAACATCTAAAATCTGGCCGGAATTCTCGCTAGAATCAACTCCTCGTTACCATTGATTAGTTCTGTGTAGCTGTTTAGCTCATCTTCGAACAATGCCACTGGTCAGAGTATTCCAACATCAAGCTAAGTTCGTAAGACAGGGTCGCAGAAGAAAGCATTAGTATATCTCACTGGTTGATCTTATACCACTAGCACGAAGCTGATTTAATCTTTGGATCTGGTTGTTGGCACAAGAACAGCCAAACATAAATTCTTTCAGACCTATGAGCACCCCAAATTTTCAATTTTTCTTTGACCGTTAGTGCATCGCCAAAGCCTACCATTCAAAATTTCAATTTCTCACGGTATTCTAGCCATGTTTGATCTACTAGCTGGATTGTGTTACACCACGGTAATGGAAGAGTGATTCAAATGATGCGTTAAAAATCATTTCTTCTTTTGCAAGTTAAGGTCTCAGTAATCGGTATCCTGTGGGGCAGTGTGTATGGGACCAAAACATAAACCATCATCAAAGCAATTCAAGCTAAGGTTAAGGCAGCAATGGCTCAATTTACAGCTACTCATTGCACGTTATAAGTATATCACGAGTGCTACAACGGGAGATAAGTTCCTCTTTCAAGTTCAGAATTAAACTGTCAGATTTGAGTTCATGTAAAATGTGTGTTAGGGGAGACGTAAGTAGAACGTTTGCCTTTTGTCTTGGGATAAGTTCTACTCAGTCTTGTGCTAGTTTATCACAGTTGGTCACAAGCAAAGATGTAGCAGCCAGTATTATGAAATATGAGTGCGTGTGTGGAGAAAAGGCTGCCTGACTCAGTTCACTTCATTGCTTTCAACTACTGATTCATCAGGGTCTTTATATAAGAAAAGAGCCTGGATGCTTAAAATAGTAGCCACTTTCCCCTTTACAGTCGATAAATTCCATGCATTCAAGAACTTACTTTTCTCACTTAAGTAAACAGATGTTGTTTGTACCCAAGTAAACAAATATTCAGAAAATGTTGAAATCAAACGAAAGTTAAGTCAACCTTCAACTGCATTTACTTGTAAAAAAAAAAAAAAAACCTTCGAATGCATAAAGGAGGCTCCATGTCGAGAGAAAATATACAATATACACAGCTCTTCAACAGCTTCTGTAACGTTGTGGTTTTTTTGTATTAACCTAAAAATTCATACTGAGCCACCACACAGTAGCAGTCCCACTAATCCTGTAGCATTTAGTGAACAGCATGTACTGTAGTGTATTTTCCCAATCCGTAAAGCTGTAAAACATGGTGTCAACTTCATTGGGAGAGAGAGAGAGAGCAACATGATCCACTTCGGTATTAAATATAGGTGGTACCTTGCTCACTTTTCAGCTCTCTTTTGAGATCGCAAAGGAGCCAGACTTGCAGATTCATGATTAGTGCCGCTCCCAACATCCACACCCTGTTCAACTTCCCACAATATCTTTAAGTCCAAAAAATTAGAGCATAGAGAGATATATAATAGTGCCCCAGTGAAAGAACTGCTGACCTAGATGGACATTGAAAAAACAAATACCTGGTTGGTTGAAACTTGTTCATGTACCCGTTGGGGCCTGCTATTGAGATCAATCATTTGGTTTTCCATCTTGCTATCACTACCAATATTGTTGTCTAGCACTGGAATGAGAGGGACTCTGTGATTCTGCTGATTCTCTCTTGCCATGAGCTTAGGTGGCTGACTCTGCTCTTTTCTTGCTTCATTTGGATCACGGGGTTGCAGCCCTAGTTCCTCCAAACGGCCAGATTTATCCCCTGGAAACTACACAGAGTGGAAGGCAAAGATTCAGGTGGCCTATGAGAAACACAAACCCAAACCAGTAGTTGCTTGTACACAGACACGAACCTCAACTCTCTGCCTCAGTAGGAGATATCTCCCGTGGGTTCTTTTGCCACCAACATGTACAATCATATCGCATTGCAGACAAAGTGAAGTGCCATCTATCTCACAGTAGAAGAAAGCTATGCACATACAAAAGTTCAATGAAAAACTCTTGCAAAAAAATAAAGGAAGGTACAATTTGCAACCAAAAGTACAAAATCCATTCATTTGCACTCCTTTGTTTTGGGCAATTTTCACACTCGGTTTGGAGTCGACAATTTTTCATTGATATCAATGGTTGAGTCCAAACTGAGAATGCAATTGCTAAAAAGTGGTGGTTTGGGGTGCAAATTGAAAGTTTTGATGTTTTGGGTTCCAAATTGTGAAAAAACGGTAGTAGTATGGGGGACTAAAATCATTACCCCAAAAGACAACATAAAATAAAATAACATACCAGGTGCATTTTCACATATGTCACAGCGCGGGACATCAGAGGGAGCAGCAAGCCCAACTCGTACATGCCTACTAGCAAGCTTGTTACACAAATGGACCTACAAGTCCAAAATACAGAAAACCATGTAATGCCAGTGTCATTGTTTTATTTGAAGGCCAGAGAAAGCAGAATGATTCAGAATTTACATAATCATCACCTCTCTCCTATAAAAAAAACTCCTGTACCTCTAAATGGAAAAACGACTTAAAGAATTTTAATTTGTGATATGTGAACTGATAGAACAATAGACATTAGAAAGTTACCATGATCTATCAGCCAATTTTAATTTAATGAGGCCAGTTTGTCATGTTTTAAAGCAATTACTCGAGTACAGTGAAAAAAAAGGCCTTATGTGAGTCCCCCCAGTCAAATCTCAAATCCCATGTTCAGATCAAGTCAAGCTTAGATAAAAAAAAACTGATCATTCATGCATAGATAACAATGGGCACTAGATAACAATCAGCACTAGATTAGTTGATATTGACTCCCTGCAAACCTTATTAATTGAACCCTATGAACAAATAAATAGATAACTAAACTTATCCTTTTCAAGAGAGATCTATATAAACCATCCAACCGATAATGCCTAATGCAAGTTGTCCAAGCAATAACATATCAAACACTGACCATACCTAAAAGAGTATGTGATGTGGGAAAATGATCTCAACACACTGAGCAACGCCCACCGGCAACCACATATGAGTGAAATTTATCAGGTTGCATGCTCACGTTTGACAAAGAAAGCCGCATACCAACATGAAAAAGGTAAGGGGAATTTTATTGAATTCAAGGTAAAGGTCGGCCAAGAACATACTATTCGAGATGAGCAATATGGACACTGAAACTCCTCCAAATGCGAGTGCGTGAGAGGAGCGATCGAGAGAGAGAGAACAATTGCATTGAAGCCAGAGGAGACCATAGAATTTGATTGACAACGATTATTTAAATAAATGGAAAGCAAATTACGGTTGACCACACCTCTAAATATTCGATTAGCTCTAACCCACCTCAGAAAAAACCTAAAAGAATCATTTTTCATATTACCCGACTCATAAAAAGCATAACAGGACCCGTCAAGTTTCCGTTTACGGTACCACTGAGTTGAATTATACATACGCAACGAAGTTCTGATCAACCCGATTCTCGAAGTCAACGTTTTAAAGATTAAATATGGAAAAAAAAAAAAAAAAGAGATTACCTTTTCATCGCAGGCACGGCAAAGAGCAGCCTCGTCGGCGGCGCAGAAAAGGATGGCAGGGGCGCTCTCGCACACGTCGCAAAGCGTTCGCATTTTCCTTGACTTGCAATCTGCTTCTAGTCATTCCTCCTTTATCATCTTCAATGTAATTTTTTTTTTTTTTCTTTTCAAAGATAAAAGGGAGTCACAATCAAGAACACATAGTCAATCAGACTTGGAGAGAGAGAGAGAGAGAAAGAAAGAAAAACTTTAAACAGATGAAAACAGAGAGATTTGTTGTTTGTATTAGAATAAGAAATCGGATCAGTGCAGGATGTTCTAAAGTAAACGACCGAGTGCCGAGGAAGATGGAAGAACATGTAACAAGACAGTGGGTAGATGTATTCTCTGTAACAGTTGACACCTGGCTAATACCCCTTGGGTTGTTGTACTTTGTCTTTGTTATTAGTCTCTATTACACCATATCCATTCATGAGTAGTAGGGACTACTACTACACACTTCTTTTCTTTCTTCCCTGCTTTCAAAAATTATGATACCTCAAACTTCCATTAAATGAAACACTTGCATAAATATTCTACTACATCTAATGGTTTTTGCAGCTTGATGGTATTTATGATGTTGTCTTATTAGAGATATCGAAAGAAAATAAACACTAATTAATAGTAAGGTATATGGACTGATGTCATAACACTCAAGCCTCCAAAATTCAGGAGGTTCGATCTCCCTCCTCAATGAATCAAAAAAAAAAAAAAAAAATCATAACTTTGATAATGTTTAGTTGCTTATTAAGATGGTGACAATTTGTGATAGGATGAAAAAACTAAATCGTGATGTTAATAGGTTATCATACTAAAAAAAAAAAAGAGAGAGTAAATTTGCTGTACCAGAAGAAGTTGGTACTAAAGATGGATTGGAGATGGCGTATTGGGAGAAGAGCTTGTAGCTGTAGCAGAGAGACCAATAGAGAAACGAAAGGCCAAAAGAAGAGAGAGATGTGTCGTTTGTCTGGAAAGAAAGGAAAATGACGGTGTCCCGCTGGGGGGATCCCGCTTATTTTCCCGTCCTCAATTTTTTTTTTTAGTTTTTTTAATATAGTGATTAATAATATTTTGAACTTTTTTAAAAAAATATTTAAAAATGTTAAAAAAATAATATAAAAAAAAAGTTTTAAATATTTTATATTTAAACGGGATCCGCCAGCGGGATCCCTATCTTTATCCGGAAAGAAAATGCAAGGAAATTCGGGGAAACAGGTGTTTTGTGGGTTACCAACTATTATATCCAAAGCCACAAGATTCGAGAGTAGTGAGTCATTGAAAGCTCCATCCAGTCCATTCTCGGCCATATCTGCCATTACCCCACCTTTACATTCAACACCTCTCCTTTTCCTTCCTTCTTTAAACGGAATACAACTTTCTTTTTACTCCCTACTTTTTCTGAAAATACCCTTATCACCTCCTATTATCATTAAATTTATTATCCCTTTTATAATTCTACATCCAAAATTATCACTTTTTTATCATCTAAATTATTAGTTTTTATTGTTCTTTCTTCCTCATAATTTCTGTCTTCACATTAATCCATCCCCTCTCATCTTCTTTCCAATGCTTTTTTCTTAGATTCATGCCACTCTGTCGCCTGAGTAGCTCATTGCTCGTTTATATTACTAGTTATTTTTATAATTTTTTTATAATTTTTATATTCACATTTTTTAATATATTTAAAAAATAAAAAATACATCAATATGTTTAAAATTACTTCTTTCATTATTAAATAAAAAAATAAAAATAAAATTACTAAGTCGTCAAATGGAACGATAAGTTTTGGACAGTATAGTAATTTTCATGTGAATAATATTACTATGTCATCTTATTTTATTTATTTATTTTAATCGTTTATGTATTTAATTTTTTTTTTCTTACTCATTTATTATAGAAATAATTATTAGTATATCGATATATTTTTTTATATTTTAAAAAAATTTAAAAATAGTAAAAAAATATAAATAAATAAAAAAAATTGCGTAGGGTTACGTCCAGCTGTACTGCTGGCCGGCACCCGAGCAGCCTTCTATATAGATAGGCTATAGCCTTGCTCGGCTTCGGATGGAGGTGGTTCTGAATTGGGCTATTCTGAACGCGTGGCCTAGCTATAGAGAAAAGGGAATAGCTGGCATTGAGAGGGTAAATGAACTGGGCCCCCAAGGTTTATTACTTTATTGTTTTGTTTTATGGGCTTATTTCGAAACCGTATTCAATGATTCATTCCTCGTTTGAAATGTAGGTGGATATGCTATTTTTATTGTAATTTATTTCTTATTTTAAATTTTATGGTTTTTAGTTATATTTATTGATGTAATTTATTGTAAATGACTTTTTAATTTAGGTGGTAAATATATAATACTTTCTAAAAGATATCACATCAACAAACGTGATTGAAAATGATAAAATTTAAGATGAATAATAATATTTTATTCAAGTTTCACCAAACTGAAATTGATTGTATAAAAAGCATAGAAATTATATACATACTCTCTAGAAGCAATATATTGATATACAATACAATACATTTTATCTCATCTAATTATTACAATTTTTTAAAATTTTTACACAATAAATAAACAATTCAACTTTTTTAAATTTTAAAATAATAATAATATTTTTTTTAATTTTCAACATTTATCTCAACTCATCTCATCTACGAAAACAAACGAGTCCGTCAATCATATCAAATATCAAAACAAAATATGGAAAGCCTTCTGCCTTCATCCCCTTTCCTTAAACCATATTCTTTCAAATGGTTGGCCCCATTGACAAAGCCATGCAACCCTCCAAATTAACATAGCCCCATTCAGCCAATACTTAGAAGGACAGGTCCTATTATTTTACCCACCTCCTTTAAAATCATTCTTCAGAAAATCCAAACCGAATCCATTGCCACCAACAGATAAGCCAAGAAATTAAGGCAGTCTAGGGTTGTTTGGAAGATTGACTTATCTTTCTAATGGGTGCAGTTCCATAGATATAAGAGTCCCCATGAAAGACTTTAGGGGCTCCATGAAATATTAATGTATCTATTATATACAATTTGGAATAAAAAGGACACCCAATTGACCTTCTACAGGATATTTTATATATATATATTGTCTAAACTTAATTAGCTTAATTATACATTAATATAAAACTACAGTACTTGATTAATACCTTTTTAATCTAAATCAGCGTTAATTTGTGGCGTAATTTCAGCTAAAATGGATGGAGATGATCATGGTGTCTTTGAAAATAACATGCGACTACTTTGTTTGATAGTATGCCCTTACTTTTCTACGATATTGTTTGATCCTAAGGGTTTCTGCAGGAATATTAATATTCATGAAACATATATAGTCCATTTTTTATGTAGCGTAGGATACCCTCACACGTGTCTTAACCATTTGTACCATTGGAAGGCTAGGCCTACGTTTGGATGTTGAGATGAGTTGGTCAAGTTTAACTTTTTTAGGTTGATATGAGTTTAACTTTTTAGATTAAAATGTATGAAATAGATTAAAATGAGTTTAAATTTTTTATGAAAAATTAAAAAAGTAATAAATTTTATCAATAATTAATTTGAAATAAATTGAGTTTGATTTAACAACTAAACACAACCGAAAAATGTCATGTTAAGTTAAATAACCACGATTTGATGTGTAATCATTTTGTGGGAATTAGTAGGATGTTTAGTTTGGTTCGAAACCACTTCACTGGTGCGTGGATATTCCATTAACTAAACTAATTATTGGTAATGAGATATAAGTAATTAGACAATTTGAGGAGGGGCAGAAGTCAAACACTAGTCATTTTATATGAATAAATGATAGTTACAGTTGTGAGTGTACAAGCGTTGCGTAATTATTTAAAAAAAATATATATATATATATAAGACTCACATGAGAAAAAAATTAATTTTTTAATAATAGACTCTATTTTTTTTTAAAGCAACTGCACGTCATTTGTGCATTCCATGACTGCATATAACATTATTATTCTTTTACATGTGAACTTTCTCCGAGTGATTATTCTGCCGTGCTTCCCAAGTAAACAGATACATAAAAGAACAAGAATATTAGAAAGAGAAGTGTTTAGATACGATATTCATGTAAAAAGAGCTTTATAATATCATGCATTACAATAAGTTATATTAATTTGTAAGTTTTATTCGACGAAATATTTATCTATTCAAAAGTGATTTCTCACATTCATCATTTTAATCCTAATTAGCTCACTAACATCTTTGTATATTTGATCACCTCGAAATTTTGGCGATCAGGAAAGAAGAAAAGCTATAAAAGATATATAGCTCTTAATGATTACGAGATGCATGTAGAGGGGTCGTCCTTCAACTGGGTTATCCAGTCCCCCCCGCTCCCCGCCCCACCACCACCTTCCATGCCATGCAGAGCATTATTACAATCCTGTTGGGGTGAAACCTGGGGCGCGCGCATGCATACATACATAACGTCAATTTATGAATTTATTTTTATAAGATCTCTTTATGATTCTAACACTTCTCTAACTCACAATTAAATAATAAAATTCATATATGCACCAATATTGCATGCAACTCTGATAAAGAAAATCATTGGGTGACGCCTCCAACTTCAGTACCACTTGCTGATCATCAATGAGTTATGAATTTTGCAAGGATTTAAAGCAATTAAATGATCAGCATCGAGTTTCATTAATTTACTACAACCAGAAAACATACAGGAAAATAAGCAAGTTTCGCCCAATATATAATATTCAGCTATATATATTAAATATATAGCTCCAATATTCTAATTAAAAACAGTTTTTAATTTTCACATGGTATTGCTTTCATAGTGGGTAACCTGATGGACCCATCTAATAATAATAGGTACGCGTGCATGCAACATGCATATATAAACCCAGATAAAGGTGTTGCAAGTCTTTGACTGTATCACTTATATATCACTTACTAGTACAGTCGTTAATGATCTTGTTTAATAAGTGGTATATGCATACATAAGTGTGTACACACACGCAATATATATATATATATATAATATATATATATATATATTCTTTTGTCAGCACTTGAGATGTCTTACATCGTGCTACCATCATGATCGAGATGAAACTATTTGATCAGATCATTTTATCTAATTTTAATTAATAATTTCAGTACTATTATTTACAAGTCATTTTAACTCATCTTATTATTCAAATAACCGGCCTAATTCTCCGAATTGATCACAAGGGTATATGTAGCACCGGACTGCATAAATATATAATTGATAAATTATATGTTCAATTCATTAGCTAGCTACTTATAGTTTAGTAGTTGCAATCCAAAACTCTCAACAAAGGATGCTTTGTTTCTTTTTCTTTTGTCTTAAAACAAAGTCTATTGGGTTCCATTTTGTTTATTTGTGATTATATATTCGTAAGAATAGAGATACAATTATCTTTTCTTTTCTTTTTTAATGTAAATTTAACGGTTTAAAACGAATAAAATAAACATAATATGTGGATTTTACAGTATATATATAATATATACTATCCATATGAGTGTTTCATATACTATGAAAAGTAATGCTAGGTGCAAAATTTATAAGGTGTCTAAATCTCACGTAAATTTGTTATATATAAAAAATAAAAGTGGATTTCACAAAAAAATATATATATTTATTTTACACTTTTTTACGGTGAGATTTATTTTTTTACAAATAACTGTGCAAAGCTTGTATATTTGTGTATATTTATGGTTTGTATAAATCTTTACTCTAAGATGAAATTTACAGTAGCATTTTAGGAAACCAAACTGGCTAACAAGTATTTTAAGTTGTGTTTGGGTACGTAACGAGGTATTCTCAAGTATTTTATTAACAATAATGAAAAAATAATGATAGATTATTGAATAATAGTATATAACAGTAAAAAGTAAATAAAAAATAATAGTAAGATATTCTCAATATCTCACTATCTAAACTAGATCTTAAGGTTGCATTTGAATATTAAACTGAGTTGAGTTGAGATGATAAAATATTATTAAAATATTATTTATTATTATTATTATTTTAAGATTTAAAATAATTAAATTATTTATTATATTTTATATTAAAATTTAAAAAAATTATAATAATAAATTAATATATATTTAGATTCCAAACGAATCTAATCATTCAAAGCCATAGATATCAGTCTCTTTCAAATAATTATTTCGGCCATAATTATTATCAATAATATATTTGTCTTTCAAATGTCAACAAACGCTCCACCAACTCTATTTGTAATGTATTTCCAGCTTTCCTATTGGGAAAAAAAAAATGCTTGAAACATTCTTCAATTGGAAATAAAATATTTTATTCGTTTTTTCAGAAGTGATTATAATTCTTTCAAATGTACAACAAATAGTGTAAGATCTAAGAGGAATGAGAAATACTTTTTGTCCCGAAAATGATCCCAAATTTGTATTCCGAATGATTTTTTTGTTTTTATTTAGTGATTAAGAAAATATTTTTTAATAATATTGTGAATTTTTTATTTTTTTAAATATTTATAATGATTAAAAAAAATATAAAAATAAAAAGAAAAAAATAAAATAAACTGTTCGGGATCCTTATTCAGGATCTATTTTCAGTAAACGTAGCAATGTTTTCTAGGAATATCATTAGACATTATTTTATTAAAAAAAAAACATAAAATGGGAGCCAAATTTTAGAGGTAAGCACGTATATTAACACGTCTATTAAGTGTGCTGTGAAATTATTTAAAATTAGTAGGATCGTTTTAGTCAAATAAATAATATTTAAAAATTAGCCGTTTACTTCTAACGTAAAGGGAGCCACCAACAAGAAGAAAACATCAACTCGTGGGACATCAGCTCTTGGTACCAAAGCAAGCAAAATGGAGGGGCCTTATTGCATCTTTCCCTCTCTTTTGACTTCTTCACCTACTTCCTTTGTAACTTGTAATCCACAAAAGACAAAAGAGGGAGAAAAAAAAAAAAATTCTTTAGGGTTTGTAATCTATACATTTGTCCATGGAGTTTTGAAATAGATAAATGATATTCGTAATTTTAATATGTGTAAATTTTGAGTATTTTTTTTTAAAATAAGTAAATATGAGAATCATATGAAAAAATTATTTTTTAATAATTGATTTCGTATTTTTTTAAATAAGACGTGCGAGACTTATATATCTTATAACTGTATATATTTAGTATTACTTATATTTTAAACGATAAAGACTTTAAAATTGGATGAGGAACCCATGCCGTTGTAATCCCATAATAGAAGAAACCTGTTGGACTCGCTTACCAATTATTTAATATAAAATACGAGAAAAATTATATTAATCAGCTTTATATCGTATATTTGTTTTTATTTTATATCTTTTTAGTTTTTTCTCTCAACATATGTATGTTATAGAGCTGTTGAATAGAAAACTCAAAATACAAACAGTTCTTTTATATACAGTCGTTAGATACAACTGGCGTGCAGTTATTCATGCCACGTCAGATTTAAAATGAATTCTTCTTCTCTCATCAGCTCTATCAATTCGGTCTTTCTCTTATCAAGTGTCTCCACGTCAGCCACGTTTACACGCTGTTTGTACCAGGCGCTTGCAACAAGCATTTTTCAAATACAAAACTTCTAATCATTTCACTTGTCAACCTAATCCTTCAACAGCTAGTAAATTATTTTCCCTTTTGAAAACATAATAAATAAAAACACTTACGTTATTAATTCCAAACCGAATAAAAAAAATATCCTTATCCGATCGTTATTTGCTATTTATTTAGGGATAAAAATTCTGATTATTTTCTCTTATTTTTCTTACAAGAAGTTTAGTGAACATTTTCAACAATACTTGCTGTTGAAGCCCTTGACTTTTCCACCCACTCCAATATCTTTTTTCAACACATCATAAAACAAAAAGAAAAAAAAAATTGAAACGTTCTACACTCATTTTAAAAAAATTAAAAAAATTAAATTTTTAATTTTTTAACAAAAAATCTTATTTTTTTAAAAATAAGTATGTAATATTTACAATTCATAACTATATTAAAAAAAATCCAATAATTGTGATTTCGAAAGTCCTTTTTTCAAGTTTTAGTTTTTTTTTTCTCAGTGCTTAAAAGTGAAAAGCCCGTGTCGTTTAACAAAAATCACACCAATGTTTTGTTTTTTTGTTTTCCCAATATTCTTAGGAATCTCAGAAACCTCACTTACAAATAGTAAAATACAACAAATTTTCGTCTATTATTATTCTTGCTTTTATTAAAGAAAATCATGATTTTTCAACTGCCAAACGTACGGATCGAAACTTTTTTATTTTGTTTAATGACTCAATAATTATTCATAATTTTTTTTTTTTTTGATAATTGGAATTTGGGACGGCATTATTAAATCCAATGAAAGCATAATATACATTTAATAATTATTAAAAAAGGGAGGATGGAATTCTCCTGAAAAAGAAAGATGCAATTGGACGGTGATCATAAAGCTGAAATCACGACTCGAGCTACCTATTAGATTAAATAAATAGAACCCACGTGGCGCGAAGTTAACCACCTCTGTTGCACTTTTTTCACGTGACTTGGGCGGAGTTCCCCACCCCACGGCCCACCGCTCTCGGAACAAAAGCAAGGGCACATAAGTAAATTCAGCACTCATTTTCCATAGCTCAGCAGAGAGAAACTTCAACGTTGACACCGCGTCAGAAAATTCTTGGAGCTTTGCTACATTCACAGACACGGACACGGAGAGCGAGAGAGAGAGAGAGAGAGAGAGATGGTTGGTGTTTGAGTCTAGCACCAACTCTGTCTCTCTCACATTGTATATGCTACGGTTTTTCTGAGATCGTGGAGGCCGAAATTTCGCCCATTTTCACTGTTCTATCAACTTCCGTTCAGTTCAGTTCCGTCCCTTCCTTTTTTTTTTCGTACTTGTTCTTCGTTTTTCCTCAGTTTCTTTCCTTTTTCCAGCTTTCATCGCTTTATTCCACGCGTAAAGCTTCATTGTCTCTGCTTTTACTTCATATTTGCGCTTTGAAGCTACGTCTTTGTATATATTTTTCCCATCTCTCTCCTATTGTGGTCCTCAGAAAGTTTGCTTAGGTCAGTGAAATTAATATTCTTCTTGATTTTTTTGAAAATTATGGACCTTATTGTAAAACAGTTTTCAAGATCTACTGGATGCTTCTGATTTTCAAGTAATTCGAATTTCGAAGTGTATTTCATTTTCCTAGTTCAGAAGGTGAATTATTTGGATTTGAAGGGGTTTAGGTATTTTTGTTGAATGCATTTACCGTTGGATTAATTTTAAGCACCAACGTTTAGATGCGCTAAATTCGGGGAGTTTATGGGAAAGCGTTATAAAGCTTGTTCAGGAGCGTAATATATACATACATTAGTTTATAAAGCGGTTTTGGATTTTGTGCTACAGACAACGGACGTTGAGGAAGAGCGAGAAGAGAGAGTAGCCAAGCCAAAGCGTTCAGACTTGGGTTTTTTTTTTTTCACAACAACGCGGGCAAAGAGGCTGAAGCGGCGACTTATGCGGGACTCAGAAGAGAATCACAGAAGGAATTGGAGCTTCTCTGTTCTCTAACGCCTAACAGCTTCGTGAAAAGGACAAACAAACCAGAGGTAAACTTCACCTAGTAAAAGTCGTTGTGCTTGTAGATGATGTATGCTTGTGTGTGTGTGTGTGTGTGTGTGTGAGAGAGAGAGAGAGAGAGAGAGAGAGTGACGGAGCGGTAGGTTGGGGACCGGCCTATCTGCAAAGTTCCAAGATCGGTTGCCACCGAAAATTATGTGATATTCCGTTACTTCGTCTTCAAGCGTGGTGGGTTGCCACTACTGCAAGTCTTTCTGTTCTGACATGCCATTGATTGTCGTTGAAGGAAAGAGTAAAAATGCAAAACAAAATTTTAGATAATTAGGAACGAGGGCAATCTGTGAAAAGTAGTAATAATAGTAATTATAATGATAATGATATTATTAATGGCATAATAATAATTATTATTAGGATCTAAGTATTATGAAATGAGTTAATCACAACAAACCCAAGAGTAAGAGTAACCTTCTTTTATGCTTTTCCATTTTATTGGGTGCTTGCTGATAATCATGATTAGCTTGTCGTTTCAGATACATGAAAGCCTTTTTTTTTTTTTGGTTGTTGGATAAAACACACGATTAGCTTGGTGGTGCTGGTATAACCCTTAGTTAGTTCGTTTCTCTTTTTGCGTGTTTCCTTTATTTTTCTTGAGGTTGGTTGGTTAAGACCCATGATTAGCTTCTTGTTGCAGATGATGATGCGTCTAATATCTTTTAACAAGTGCAACAACCTTGCTTTTAACATCTAAACCGTCTTGCATTTTAGGAAAGCAATAGCTACTGTGAGTACTTGACCACTAGCACTTATTTTTACAAATTGAAATTATGGATTTGTGTTGATTGAATTGGCTTTTGGCCCTTGAAGAACTGTTGATAGAAACTGGAAATTAAGAAATGGGAGCAATAGGTGGGGAAGAGCTAATGAAGTGGGAGAAGATGCAAGGAGTGAGTGGTCGGGAGGAGAAGATTCTTGTTCTTGTCAGATTGAGGCCTTTGAGTGAGAAGGAGAGTGCATCGAATGAAGTTGCAGACTGGGAATGCATCAACGACACCACAATATTATACCGGAACACCCTGCGTGAGGGATCCACATTTCCAAGTGCCTATTCTTTTGGTAAGGATGCGTTCATCTATATGTTTACTCTGTCCACAGCTAATCCTTTTCCATGGCTGCATCTTGAGTACAATGTTACATGTAGCTTGTATGGATGAGGCAGGTTCTCTTGCTTTGGAACGTATTTAGCAGACTTGTAGTATACACACAAGCAACTAACCATTTGTCATGATTAAAATTTGCTTGCTTTAAGCTTTGGGCTGGTATTCTTAGTAGAGCTGGGCTAAGTTGGGTTATGCCCAAGAGTGTGGTGGACCTATTAGCATGCTGGAATAGGTCTCATAGTAGTGCCCAATTAGCAGCCGTGTGGCGGATGATTCCTTTGTGCCTAATGTGGTGTCTATGGTTGGAAAGGAATGACAGATGTTTTAATAACAAGGAGCGTGCAATGGGGGAAATCTGGAACTTCTTTGTATTCTCTATTTTCCAGTGGTTTTCTGCTATTGTATTGAGGGGAGGGAATGTTCATGAGTTCTTATCTTCTTTCTAGTCTATTAGAATGTAATTAGGTGCCTCTCTTAGTATATTTCCTGTGTACTTGGGCATTGCCTAATTTCATTCACATCAATAAAAATGATTACTTATCAAAAAATTTGCTTGCTTTAAATAGAATTTGTAGATAGCTTGGAATGCTATTGTAGCTCTGCTTCATCTTCTTCTTCTATATTTTTTTGGTCGACACTTTTCTCAATTTAATTTGACTAGAAAGCTTTAAATTTATTTTTCCCTGAATTATCATGCATTGCTTATAAAACCAAAACATTTTCATAGGTTTAAGTATTGAAATTAGGCTTAGATCTTTTCAATGCATCAAGCATCAAAACAGGCGTTACCAAATTTGTGTTGGATTTTACAGTGGTTTCAGTTGGCAGATGTTTTAACAGAGTTCATAGAGATATAGGTTGGTGTATGTTATCTCAGTTCTTTTCCTTTGGTCTTATTTTGGTGACAGACAAAGTATTTCGGGGCGACTGCTCTACAAGACAGGTATACGAGGAAGGGGCCCAAACAATTGCTCTTTCAGTTGTCAGCGGTATCAACTGTAAGTATAATAGTGTCCTGGCTATCTAATCTATTTTCTACATGTTTATTACTCAACAAGTGAAAACTTTCCACCATTTTGTATTTTCAGCTAGTATTTTTGCATATGGGCAAACAAGCAGCGGAAAGACATACACTATGGTTGGAATTACCGAGTACACGGTGGCAGACATATTTGACTATATACAAAGGGTAATAAAAACTACAAATCTGGTGTGTTTGTTCCAGTAGCAATTTCATATTTCAATGAATATTCTTGTTTGTAGATTTTGTTGACAACTTTTTTTTTTTTTTTAATTCAGCATGATGAAAGAGCGTTTGTTTTGAAGTTCTCAGCAATTGAGATATACAATGAAGCTGTCAGAGACCTTCTTAGCACAGATAATACTCCTCTTAGGCTGCTAGATGATCCTGAGGTGGATATTAGTTTTCTTGTAAGTTCCTTCTATGAGTATATGTATTGATTTTGTGATATCACATTATCATCAGCGAGGGACTATCGTGGAGAAAGTTACAGAAGAAACTTTGAGGGATTGGAACCATTTTCAGGAGCTCCTTTCCATTTGTGAAGGTAGAGTATTTTATAAAAATTCTGCTGTTTTCTGATATTTTATATGTATATTTTTTAACGTAGTATATTATTGCAGCTCAAAGACAGATAGGGGAGACATTGCTGAATGAGAGAAGTTCCAGATCTCATCAAATTATCAAATTGGTTTGTCCCTTCTCCTTCCCCTTCTCAAATTAGAGCATATATTTTACACGCATTGTTCTTGTTTTTAACCAAAACCTTCTCTGGGTATTCACTGTTGCAGACAATCGAAAGTTCTGCTCGCGAGTTCTTAGGCAAAGGCAATTCAACCACCCTTGCAGCAAGTGTGGTATGGACAAATTATTTCCCATTCAATCTGATGTTCAATGACAAAAACATTGCCTGTGGGTTTTATCAGAAGATTCCAGGGCACAAAATTAAACTGCAAAGGTAGTTAAAATTTTTGAAGTCTGTGTCTGTGTTTATTATATGCAGAATTTTATAGATTTGGCAGGGAGCGAGCGTGCATCTCAAGCATTATCGGCTGGGGCAAGATTGAAAGAAGGTTGCCACATAAATCGTAGTTTACTTACTCTGGGAACCGTTATTCGCAAATTAAGGTTGTCTAATTCTTCTTTCTTAACAATTTTCACCTGCAAAATCATTCACCAGTCTAAGAATTTTCTAACCTATCATCAGTTAGGGTTGTGGGTGTGGCTATTTGTTAGTTACTGATCGTGTCTATTTCAGAACACTTTTATGGATTGAAAGCTTTAGTGCAGTTCTATATTTGTATTGAGTTGCTATCACAAAAATTGAAGCTTGGTTGCTTCTACCACAATGTTTAGGATGTTGCTTGTAGTGAGAATTCCCTTGAGACATTAATTCCAGAACACAATATCTTGTTATGTTACTGTCTCCAAATATTTTGCTTGTTACTTGTCAGATGCTACACTTTGCACTATGACGAAGATAAATTGTAAAAAATATTGGAAGGGTAGTGACTAGTTTCTCTCTATGGGTAAAATCTAAGCAACCTTAATGCCCTGTGAGAACTAAATATTACCTTGTTCATTGACACTCAAACCTTGTTCCCACATCATTGGTTCATCTCTCGTTCTCTCTCTCTCACTGGTTGGGTATGTGTGCACATACGAGCTATTTTGCTTGATTTTTCTGCCTTTCTGGTGTTATTTGGTGATTGACATGCTATAGTGGTAATAATATTATTTCTAGCTTCATGATCTGGTAATATGATTGTATGCAGTAAGGGAAAACATGGACACATCAATTACAGAGATTCTAAGTTGACTCGCATTCTGCAGCCTTGCTTGGGTGGCAATGCTAGAACTGCCATCATTTGCACTCTGAGTCCTGCACGAAGCCATGTTGAGCAGACTAGAAACACTCTTTTGTTTGCTTGTTGTGCAAAAGAAGTGACGACAAAAGCACAGGTCAATGTTGTCATGTCCGATAAGGCCCTGGTTAAGCATTTGCAGAAAGAGCTGGCTAGGTTGGAGAGTGAGTTGAAAAGTCCCACCCCTGCTTCCTCAACTAGTGATTATGCAGCACTACTGAGAAAGAAAGATCTCCGGATTGAAAAGGTTATTACTCTACTTTATCTGTCTTAACTTCCCTTCATATGTGACCACAGTTACACATTTTACTATATTTGTAAGTCAAAATGTTATTTGCACTATGTTGGGCCCACCTGCACGGCGGCGCGCGGGGATAGGTTGCGTTTGGGTACTGAGGTAATCTCAGGTATTCTGTGAATAATAGTGAAAAAGTAATGATAGAATATTGAATAGTAGTGAAAAGTAATAATAAAATAATGAATAGTAGTGCAGTATTCTCAGTACCCAAACTAGGCCTCAATGTCATGCTGAAGTTGTTCCTCTTTTTCTATCACAAAATGTTAGGAAAAAAGAAAAAAAAAATGTCATAAGAGATGTTAGAGGGTTAGCATCTGAATGTGTCGGATGTCGTCCATGGGTTTACAGGCACCTACTTTCAGAAGGTGCTGTGTACATCTTTTTCTTAAGGGCAAGGTCTTTGTGTATCTCTTTTCTAAATAAGTTCATAGCTAGTTTTGACAAAAATGTGACAACCATAGACTTCAAAGTATAGAACTTTGTGCCACTCATAAGACTATGAAAAGATTCCTTTATAAAGTACCCTTAAGGATCTCTTGGCTAGTTACAAATGTCTTCATTTTTCTTTAGTTGATTACATGTTATAGGTTTGTTTCCAGAAGTGGCTGTATCTGATTCAATTATTCAATTTGTACTAATATCCGTACTGTATTCATGCATTCTGAAACCCCCTTTTAACATAATCCAGGAGGCTAATAATATGACCTGGTGTGACACCCAACTTAAAGCATTTTAGATTTTAAAGGTATACGAGTTATAAAGAGCAAGCAACTTGTTACATATTGACTAATTGTTTATATGTTGTTCTATCATGCAGATGGAGAAGGAAATTAGAGAGCTAACTAAGCAACGAGATCTTGCTGAATCGCGGATTCAGGATTTGCTTCGCATGATTGGAAATGAACAAAATTCAAGACAAGTACATAGTTTCATAATCATTATTGAGTTCCATTGCATGTTCAGAATGCTGTTCTAACTGCTAACTCTTGTTTTTATTCTCATTCAGGCTAGTATTAGTGATCATCCTAGATCTCATGGGGAAGATATGTGGGATGATGATTGTTCAGTATCAGAATCAAGTGTTGCTGATCTTGGTTATCCAAATGTAGGGGTCAGAAAGTTTGAAAATCCTCATTATGATGATGGAGATGGAGATGGCAGGAGCTATCCAGAGGACCATTCTCTTTCTGATGGTACCTTGTCACCACTGTCAACTGGAAAGCAATTGGTTAGATCTCATTTTAGTCAGAGGCAAGCGGACAGTGCAGTAGGAACTGCAGAAGATGCTGATGACTACTGCAAGGAAGTTAGATGTATCGAGATGGAAGAGTCGAGCAAGGACAAGAATTCTGAATCCCATGCCTTAAGAACTGGTAGAAATGAAGAAACACTGGCTTTGAATGTGTCTAGGGATGGAGATGGAGCTGGCCAGGAAATGATGTCTACTCCTGTGAATGCAAATAGAGAAGTAAGTCAAATCCAATTTGTTTCCTAAATATGGCGTGTTGGAGCAGAAATTCCATGATGTGCAAATGACTATTGATTCTCTCGTCAGTTCTTACCTAATTATGTGCAAATGACTATTGATTCTCTTGTCAGCTTACCTAATGAATCATCTCCACAGGCCATGGAAGCTGGTATGATGAGCTCTGGAAGGCTTAAGTTAACAAGGAGCTGGAGTTGTAGGGCAGATCTCATGACTGACTCAATTGAGAGCACCCCACTTAATTGGTTTGAAAGAGAATTCCCTGGAAGACCAGAAGGTCTTAGAAGGAAGTTACCTTTATTAACTTATGATGCCAACGCTAGAAGCTTGTCAAGAAATGATTCTCAGTCTTCTATTGGGACTGCTTCCATAGACGAGCAACAAGCAAAGGGCGCCAAAACTTCTGCAGATGTGGAAATTACAAGCATCCAAACTTTTGTTGCGGGACTAAAGCAAATGGCCAAACTTGATTATGAGAAGCAACTTGTTGATGGTCATGTGAGACCATGCCTGTTTACTTATATTTTAACTCCTGTTATGCTAGTATTACTTTTCTCATAATCTCTGTTATCCTTTAGGCCTCGTTTGTTTTGGGAAAACTTTTCATCTCATCTCATCTCATCTAATCTAATCATTACAACTTTCCCAACTTCCAATACAAAATAAAATAAACAATTCAACTTTTTCAAATCCCAAAACAAAAATAATATTAAAAAATATACTCTAACAATATTTTATTCAACTTTTTAACTTTAATCTCATCTCATCTCATCTCATCTCCGAAAACAAACGAGGCGTGTCAGTTGAAGTTTTTTGTATTCATGTCAACAGGAAAATACTATTAGATGCAATGAAATGCTTGTATGGGCTTGGAAAAATACTGATAGAATAATAAATTGCAGAGTTTAGAAATTTTGGGCAGGCTAAATCTCATCAAATTTGCCACCTCCATTTTCTATGTGCATGCTAGGATCAGGAGACAGGACCAACTGTTGATAAGTTTGGAAAGGATGTGCAAGATGTAGGAGTTGATCCAATACTTCCAGCACTAGAAGCTCCTCTAGATTGGCCTCTGGAATTTGAGAGGCAGCAGAGAACGATAATTGAACTCTGGCACACCTGCAATGTATCATTAGTCCACAGAACCTACTTCTTCCTGCTCTTCAAAGGTGATCCAACGGATTCCATTTACCTTGGGGTGGAGCTAAGGAGACTATCTTTCCTCAAGGAATCATTTTCTCGTGGAAATCAGATTCTGGAAAATGGTCGGAGTCTCACACTGGCCTCAAGGTTCTCTCTCTCTCTCTCTCTGTCTCTCTCTCTGTGTGTATGTGTGTGTGTGTGTGTGTGTGTAAGGAATCTCTGTGAAGAAACCTTTAAATCTGAAACTCTGGGATGCGAAAATATTTTATGGTACAAGTTTTTTTTCAAGACCTCGTGCGCCTTTCTTCTCTTTACCCATTGGGAAAAGCGGATGGGTGTCCTAAGAAAAATGTGGTAGAAGTTTAATCTTTCTTTCAACTCTTTTCCCTCCGGTCTGAGGCTTTGTAGATGTTACACTTTTGGTTCCTTGCAACATAGAAATTGTTCCACGGGTGTTTTATGCACAAGAAACTAACATGCTTGTTTGGAGAGACAGCATGAAGGCTCTTCGTCGGGAGAGAGAGATGCTGAGCAAGCTATTGCAGAAAAGATTTTCAGAAGAAGAGAGAAAGAGACTTTTCCAAAGATGGGGTATTGCATTGGACTCAAAGCGCAGGAGACTGCAGCTGGTGAATCAACTGTGGGGCAACACAAATGATACGAATCACATCATAGAGAGTGCTGCTATTGTTGCAAAGTTGATAAGGTTTGTAGAACGGGGGCGGGCCCTCAAAGAGATGTTTGGGCTTAGCTTCGCTTCTCCACATGCAAGACGGAGATCGTTTAACTGGAAAAACAAGAAGGCAATCCTTCTGTGAGCTTGTTTGTATGCCCATACATATATATATAAAATAGCAGAGGTGATGTCTTTCGGGTTAGTTTGGCCATATAGCTTTCTTTTTTCACGATTGAGGTTGAGACAGCTTGTTTATGATTGTAATAGAAGCCTAAAAATCTTTGACTTGGAAAACTTCATTGGGTTTTGGGAATCTGGCTTCTGTTGTATCCTTCACGAATATAATCCATGCGTGTCAATTTCTTGGATCTGCCGAGTTAATTAAACTCTAGTCATCTCTCCTTGAAACTCTCTCTCTCTCTCTCTCAAACACACACCCTTGTAATACCTGAGAAGATGATTTCCTATCTAAATTATATGGCAGTCTGTCAGCCTCTCATTGAGAAGGTGAAACATAAAAATGTATTTGTTAAACTGCAGAGGATTTTGGCTTAATGCAAAACGAGCTATACCATACATCAAGACTCTAATTGAAGTCAAATTGTGTTACGTCAGCAATACAAAAGATGTATCTTCCGGCTTCCATTTTCAACAATTTTTTAGGACTCGTTCCATTTCGCAAATGAGATTAATTGAGATTAAAGTTAAAAGTTGAATAAAATATTATTAGAATATATTTTTTTAATATTATTTTTATTTTGAGATTTAAAAAAATTAAATTGTTTATTTTATTTTTATAAAAATTTAAAAAAATTGTAATGATTAGATGAGAAGAATTGTGAAAATAAACAAGACCTTATAATTGAAATGTTAGTTCCGAAATAACATAATGGGCCACAAAATCATTTCTTTCCGGTGCTTAGGCGTCACATGGGAACAGGCCCCCTCATTGGGCTCATGTCTCAAACACAACTTTTTAAAAAGCTGCTATAAAACAAAAGCCCAGAAGAAATCCTAATCCAGGGTGTATACGGTGTCGTTTTGGTGTCCTAGCCTTCGACAAAAACTATAGCTTCCGCTGCCTGAACTGTGCCGCAGAAGGACGAAGAGTTTACCGAGAGAGAGAGAGAGGGATGAGCGTGGCATCTACAGCAGCGTACGCAGCTCGGAGAGCAGCCCAGAAGGAGAGGGTTCGGATCCTGTACAGGCGAGCCCTCAAGGACACTCTCAACTGGGCTGTCCATCGCCACCTCTTCTACCAAGATGTACTACTTCCCTGCATCATTCTTCACAGATCTTTTGTTCCCGATTCCATATCGTCGATTCACATAGCCTCAAATTTTGAATCTTTTCTTTTTTCTGCTGCTGCTCACCTTTTCCGCTTTTAATTTTTCTTGATTTCTCTATTTCAGGCTTCAGACCTCCGTGAGCGTTTCGACGCCAACAAACACGTGGTTCGTTCTCTTAGAGCCTTTTCCTTCAAACAAATTTCTCTTCTATTCGTTTAGAAGTAATTCAATTTCGCTGCAAAATTGGTTTTTTAAGCCTTACCAATGTAGTGGTCTTCTGTTTGTAAAATTATACCTATAACGCAAACAATCCCAACTTTGATTGACGGGGACTTGTAAGAGTGGGGCATTGCTATGGATAAATTTTAATTCGCGTTCTGATAATTTTTTCCCCTTTGTTTTTGCGTAGAAAATACTTCCCGGGTGTTGAATTATGAATGGGAACTGGCCAAATCGTTGCGAGGGGAATTTTTTGATCCTGGATTTTGGGAATTAAAAGACACTGCATTTTAATAAAATCAAGAGCATTATCTTTCTTTTATTTAGAGTTAGTCGTGTTTTCTTTTTCTTTTCTTTTTTATAAGAAAGTTTTATTAATATGAATGAAATAGGCGAAGTCATGCCACATGGAGTATACAAAAGAAACACCTAAATACATTCTAAGAAGCAGAAAACGTCAACAGAAAATCATGAGCAGTTGCTCTGTTAATCGTGTTTTCTTAGAGATTCTTAGAGCTAGCCATTGCCAAGTCTAAAATTTGGCTAGAATCTTACATTTTGACTATAATATTAACTTTTGACTATCTGAGTCCATATTGGATTAGCCATTTTAAAGTCAAAATAATAATATTATATTATATATTTTAATAATATTTGACAAATTTTTTTTTTCATATTTTGCAAATACACTTCATATATTTTAATAATATTTGATAAAAAAAAATTATACAACAATTCTTGAAACAAACAAACTAATTTTTGCCAACCCTTCTTCTTTTGCCAACAAGTAGAGTCATTGACTTTAATTTGTAGTACGGCAAGTCACTCGGATGCACATTAACTTTACGCACCCAGATTGCTACATACATTCATAGCATTGTGAGATTCACAAACCAACTACTCAGTATTAACCAAAAAAAAACTAAGAAAAACTATGATAGAAAATAAGAATATTTTGCTATTTATATTTTTATATTGTGTATTAAGCCGATAATGATAGAAAATAAATGTACCCTCAATTGGAAACCTCATCATAAAAGAAAAGTAATTTGGCAAGAAAAATTACCAGAAAGGGATGGAAATTAAGGAAAAATAATAAAAAAACTCCTTTGGCCCTTCAATAGTGTGTCGCCAAATATAGCTAGGTGGGGAAAGTTACTGTAGCTGTAGCTCAAAACTAAAAAGTATGGCTATAGCTAGTTCAATGTAGAAATTTTGTGACCAAAAAAAGTAAAATTTGCACTTGGCGTTGGCAATGGCTAGGCCATTGCCAATGCTCTTATGATGGTAAATTCCTGAGTTTTGACTGTTCAAATATGGTAGGAATCACCCTGAAAGAAAACAAGAAATAAAAGATCAGAGCGAGAGAATTAATTAGAATCTATTCTAGCGTGCTCTAAACCTACAGTCAACTAGCTACTTGCCTCAGTTGTCTCCTGTGAGAAGCGTGCCCATACCTACTACCAAAGGGATTCTTAAGCGTCCCTCCATTCCAGACGAGAGAGCTCAAGTCTAATTCTCATTTCCCACTTAGTCACTCACAAGATTCAGAGGGGGGAGCAGCAAGTCTTTTCTGAAAAAACTACCTTATTCATGTTTGTTATTTATCTATATGGTCTGTCTTTCGACTGTAAGTACTGGAGGAGAAGCTCCTTACTTCAGGGCATTGCAATAATGTCACTCACCCGTTATAAATAATGAGATGTCAACTATAATGAATGCTATTATATTTTAGAATCAACACTATGTGATATGTTGTTTCTGTGTCCTCAAAATGTTTATATCTTGAACTGAAACTGCAATATGAGCTTGGCAACAAGTCTTGTGTGCAATTCACATATCATCCAATTTAGTTTCAAGTTTCTCTCACGCAGTTCAGATGTTACTATTGTTTTTACATGACTATACAAAACATAGATAAGCACAGAAATTTGCATGGTATGCCGATGTATGGTATACAAAGCAGTTATCTGTGGAATTAAGGAAGGCGTATAAATTATTAGAATTGTGATGACGGTTATGATATGATGGTGAAGGTAATAAATTCTAGTACCGTATTCAAATGCAACTCCATGTGACTAAATTCTGTTCCTTTATTTTGTTAGTCTGCCTGATGAATTGTTTTGTATGTGGATTTACAGGAAGACCTTGACACAATTGATAGAATGATAGCTGATGGTGAAGCAAGTCACAATAAGTGGCGGCACCCTGATCCTTATATTGGTAAGCAGTATGGTGGAATGTAATTCAGAATTGAGGTTAAAATATACTTGTGTTCTACTGCAGCACCTCGGTGAAAAATCTTGAGTGTTATTTTGATGGCATGTTCACGATACTTCCTAAGGTTTGGAAATTACTGACAGAAAATCCATCTGTGTCTTGGATCTTAACATGCATATAAAGGTTATGACCCTTGTAGGATTGGCATTCGTAATATTTTTGGGACATTAGACAAAACTGCATGCATTGGCATGAGGATGGACTACTGTGCAAATATATTATTGAGTTATGTTCAGTTATCGTTGGATGCTGTATGTGATTGTGAAAATATGAATCCCGCAGTGCTTTATATTTATAGTTTTAAGTCTACCTATGCAGTATGGAGCCCACTTATGACTTCCTTTCCTTCATTTTTTGCAGTTCCTTGGGCTCCTGGTGGTTCAAAGTTCACTCGAAACCCAACTCCGCCATCTGGGGTGAGTTATTATGATAATTCATTTTTGCAGACATGATATAGAATCACTTTTCCTTTGTCAAATTTTGTAGTGAAGGCATTGCATTCTTGTTACCAAGCCTGCACTTGTGCATTTGAAACAATTGTTAAATGAAAGACTACATTGATTTTTGTCTATGTACTTGAATGTTGTGTACATGGGAGAATATGTGGACATGGATAGGCATTTTTCTTACATTGATTGTATGACCGTGGCCATATGAGATGGTTTCATTTTACTTGGAGGAATCCTCATAAAAAGGTATTTCTACCTTTTACCTTGTATACGAGACTGGAATATAAAAAAATGTGAGAACATTGGGAAAAAGAAAGAGGGAGATTCTATATGTTTGGGAATAGGGTTGTTTTCATTTGTTGAACTACTATGTCCTTTCTGTTGATATCCCATTATTCCTATTAGATTGTGAAATGTAGTAGTAATATTACATGTTGGTGGATGTTTCAGTTCAATCCGCAGCCTCTCGGACTTCACCACACTTGTGAGTCAAGTGATGTGGTTTAAATTTGTTTCTGACACAGTTATGATATTTTTTTATAAATGCAGATTGAGATAGTATACAACTATGGTCGAGAAGACAATGACTAAAACCTGCTTTCTATTTGTGGCAATAAATAAAGGTTAGTTAAATAATTTGCTTGACAGCTTGTTTTTTGGTAATTTTGTTTGAGCTTGTAGCTTAATCATGAAATCATTTTCAACAAGTACAATTGCACAATCGCTGCAACAGAATTGAATGAATATCAGGAAGGGATCAATTAATTTTAGGTCAACCTAGATTTGGTTATATGTTATTGTTCTTTCTTTGTTGGGAAACATGTAATGCAAGATATTAAAGACATTTTGTTGCTTATTCCCCTCAAGCATTTATATTAGCAATGTGTTCGACACACACACCCTATCAAGTATTGCACACAGTAGTCAATTGGAAGGAGTTGGGCTTATTCACTCTCTCTACTTGTTGTTAGATCTTTTCAATATTTAATATGAACAAAACTACTGGTGCAGATTGACATGGTCAATGACTCCAAAGATGATGATGGTTTTGACGATCAAGGTTGGTGTCTTTGATGCTTTTTATATGTGATGCCAAATGGTGGCTTTGAACTTTTGAACGCTTGAGATGTTCACTTGCTCATTCATGTTTATTTGGTTTTCCCTGGAAGTGGAATATAAAAGACCTCCCAAGTGTTAACTTAGCATGCTACATGTCGCAAATTCAGCATAAGCATTTTGATGAACACCTTGATTCTGTCCATCCGCACTCCTCCCCTGTAATTTTTTGCCTAGTCCGCAATTCGGCAATCATTCAACATTAATCAGGGTCTATCCAACCATGAAACTTTTACAGTCCGCAATTCCCAACCCTTTTTGGCCTAGTAAATTAAAAGGAGATGAGCGGATGGTGCATTAAACATGACTTTGAACCCACTGAGCCACTGCAACGAAGATGGTGTATGAAAACAAGGATTCTATCCATCTAGTGTGAAATATGATGTATTTTAATCATTTCATTTGTTAAAATGATCAAAATATTTCATATTTTACCCTAAAATAGATAATGGATACTATCCATTTCAAGTGAAATGGAAATGAACCTTTCATACTTGGAAAGGCGTTTTCTTTGCTCTGTATGTGAAGGAAATCTGTACACTATAACACTATAACGTTCCTTCCAGAAATTTTAGTTTTGAAAAAGCCTTGGATCTGTTAAATATAGTCACACCATTATCCTCGTGTCAAGATCATTTACGAATCCAAAGGTGAAACATCATCCATACTATCCCATTCCCTGGACTGCCAATTGATGCTTCCAATGAAACAGGCTCAGCATTCAATCTGTGCCAAACATCTTTATAATATCTCTACTTCTCCATCAATACCATTCTCAATTGAATATTGAAATGGTTTGAAGGCATTGTAATTTGGAAATCACTTTTTGTCCATAACTCCAAATATTCGCGTCTCCCACTTTCCTTTCATGTTAAGCTATTTATATATATATATATATATATATATATATATATATACACTTCAACTTTCATTTTCTCAAGCGTTTAGTTTCCCTTGTGCTTTGCCCTGATTTGGATTGAAAACTCGTTTCATCTCTTCATTATAACTTTTTTAAATTTCTACATAAAATATAATAAATAATTCAATTTTTTTCAAATCTCAAAATAATAATAATATTAAAAAATATATTTTAATAATATTTTATTCAACTCATCTAAAACCATCTCAACTCATCTCTGAATCTAAATGAGGTCATCTCATCTTATCACATTATTACAACTTTCTCAAATTTTTATATAAAATATAATAAATAATTTAATTTTTTTAAAATTTTAAATTATAATAATATTAAAAAATAATATTTTATTCATCTTATCTAAAATCATCTCAATTCATCTTTAAATCCAAATGGGCCTGGATAAGGTGGCGGTGGATGATGAAGTATCGAAGGCCGAGGTCAAGGAAGTTGTGATCCAAAGAGATGCTGCAGCTTGTTACGTGTAATATAGCCTTGCTTATAACATAACATAAAGCCTCAGCACTCTTGAAGGCCATATCCATGTTGAATAGTGAGAGGAAATTCATTTCCCACGCTCTCAAATTGCTTAACATAAAGCCTGCCCCTGTTGATCGTAGCAAGTTCAATCATATCAGTTCTTGCCTGTTCAACCTTCATCTTTGTTGCAACGTGAAGAACATCCCCAAGTTAAATGAGATGAAAGGGAGGGGCCAAGGAGTAGAGCTGGGGACCTCGACCTTGTCCTTGATTTGCTCAATCTTCTTCTCCTTCTTGGGCGTCGCGTTCCGGTACGGTACGAACCCTTGAACCTCTTCCCTTTCTTTCGTCTTCTTGTCCCCACGCCCGCACACTATCGACGCCACCCCTCCTCCCGTTGATGATAGAGCATGTCGCTGCGTCGTCATCACCCGCCTCGCTACCGTGCTGCACCACTACATCATCGCCATTTTCTCGTGCTCTTTGTTTTGTGCTGCACATTAATCGATGCCACCCTGTCCCAAGGGGATGGAAATGAAATGGCAATCGATTATCGGTACTCACCCAACCTGATCTGAAAATTCCGGTTTCATTTCGAATCGATTACGATACTTCAAAACTAACCCGGCCCGAATCAAAAGCCTTTGAATTTTTTTTTAAAATTTTGTTTGTAAGTTGGTGTTAAGAAAAACATTCTACATGTAATTTAATTTATAGATTAAAAGTTAAAATTTAAAAATTTAGATTTTGCAAAGAAAAATGCAATATTAATATGTTGAAAATTATAAAATTCAAAATTCAAAATTGAAATTAAAAAAAAATTAATAAAATGAGTAAAATGGTAAGTAAAATTATAAATACACGTGAGTAATACTACTCTTTTGCAAGTAAAAAACTTAATATTTAATCTTAAAACCCAAAATGATAAAAATATTGATCATGGATGGCACAATATTCTTATTATATATTACAGAACAAAAGTGCCAATATTCAAATTCCGAATCTACCCAACAATTAAGAAGTAATCTTACATGATTACCCAAATTCCTACAAAACTTAATTTCCTCTTCTTTCATTCAAGTTGAGTCTCTAATACAGATGGGGGGGTGGTGGAAAGCATTTTGCTTTACTTCTGCCCAAAAAGAAAAAACTTGTTTTTTGCCTTACAATGAATGAATGCTACAAAGGGATTCCGATGGCTGAAGTTGGAACTGACAAACACTATACAAAGTTGTTAGGGCGAACCCCAATTCAGAATCACAAACTTTCCTCTCTGCTGTCGTATTCGATCGTGGATTGTCATCATTCTTTTTCTTTTCTTTTCTTTTTTTGTCCTAAGCGTCATCATTCTGTGTATGCTGTTGTAAAGGTCTAATAATAATAATGGCTGAAGGTCTCGAGAACTCCCAAGAAAATGAATGAGATTCTCATCAACTCCAAGTCTAAGCACTGTGTTTCATTTGCTAGCAGGAAAGTTAAGTGCCTCATCATCCTACTCTTTTGGGCCTTTCTAAGTGCATCTTTTTTGTCTTTTGGAATATTTTAGATTGTTTGTAATTTACTGATCGGCTGGGATTTGTGATGACCAAAAGGATTGACCCACAGGCCACAGCATTGAACCCCACTCACTTCAAGCACGCGAGAGAGATCTTTATCAGAAAAAAGGGTCTCTATACTGCACAAAAATTCAGCAAATTAAACAAAGGAAAGGTTATTATCTTGTGAAAAGAGTCTTGCTCATGTCTGGTTCCATAACTCCTAAGACTGAGAGACTCAAATCGATGCTTGTCCTCCCTCGTCCATGTTTTCATTCATTGTCCCATCCCATAAAATGCAGTATCAATTTTTCCTTCTTTTTTTTCTAAATTCCTATCACGACATTTATGTGTTTCACAGGTCACAACTCTCCGGGTCCGGCCGGTCCCTACATCTTTTGTTCCATGTTTTGAACATTGCATCCAAATCTTAGCCACGAATCGTCTGGAGAACTTACAGCTACGCAGAAACATACAAAATTAAGATCGGCAAACTCTCCCCCAGTTCAAAAAACAAAACAAGTCCATCCAAACCTCCCCACGGTCCCTTTTTGAATGGCATGGAAAGACAATCAGTCCTATCTTTTTTCTTTTTTGTTTTTAATTTCTAAGACTGAAGGCAGAGAATAATCCGGGGGTATCGAAGATCTTTTAGATTTCTTGTTAAAATCTACGTGGAATTTCTTTTTGTAATTTCAATCACTATTCCGTCGTAGTAAATGGCATATATTAAAACAAAAAATCTACTCAACCTCCTACTATTCATACAACCTCCACACTCCACATTATTTTTAATTTTTATTATTTTTTTCTTTTATTAAATATTTATTATATAAATAATGAATAAATAATTTAAAATAATTTAAAAAGAATAAACTCAAAAAAAAATTTTAAAAAAATATTAAAAATTTAAAAAATTTAAAAAAGTGTAGAGTGTGGAGTGTGGTGGAGGTTGTGTAGCAAAGCTCATATTAAAAACACTTTGATAGAGATCACTCCCGATCTCTACGCATTAGGCTTACCACACGTAACCAAGGGATGTGTAGTAAAATATTAAAAGAATAGAGAGTATTATATATACAAGAAAAATTCTTTTCTTCAACTACTATTTATCACCCCACATCTTATGAAAAACACCTCTACATCCTATGAAAAAAACTATAGATATGGAGTAAAAAAGTGAATAATAACTAATGGACAACATTCCTCTATATCCAATCGCAATTTTGCTGAAATTTAAGATTAGTGCTGTTAGTGTTTAATGGCACCAAAAAGACACAACTATAAGAAGACAACCCCAACCCCACAAACCCCGAATCTCACTACTGCTTGACACTTCCCCTTAAGATTCTTACACCGTTTCCATTTGCATCAGTCCAAACAAAACAAAACCCAAACCACCCAACCAAAGGCCCTACACCGCATCGAAAGTTCAACGGCCAACAAGTCTATATGACATGACAATATAAAAAAGGGTGCTTGCTTGCACTGGCCGAAACTTTAAAAAGTCTAATTGAAAAGAGGAGTAAAATAGAGAGGATAAGATCCCGAATTTACAAAAGGGCGGATTCGGTTCTCAACCCCCCCACCTTCACTACTTAACTACATGCAAAGGACCGACCCTCTACTACTTTCTTCTACGTCCTTCGCTCTTCATGGAATAAAAAAGAACATTAAAAATAAAAATAGACAACGAAACACTTGAAAAAAAAAAACAATTAACGACGACGACGACGACCACCTCAAGCACAAACAACCAAAGCAACTCCACAAATCTCAAACAACACCATAAGACCACTGCTCGTCCTCAGCGGCAGCTGGATCCTTGTAGACATCCTCGTTGCAATAGTAAAAACCGCTGTTATTGATAGCAGTCATGCTGCAAGAAGAGGCTCCCACCACCAGATATGGCATGTTACGGAAGGAATGGGCCAGGTAGGCGGCAAGAGAAGCAGTCGCAGTCGCAGTAATGCTGTTCCCATCAACACACTCCTCAGCTCGGTGCTTTAGTGTCTGGAACATTAGCTCCGGTTCGTGCTGCATCACCCGGAGAACATCCCCACACGACGGGCCCGGCACTGCCCGTGTCACCGCAAAACTTTGCGGACCGTCGCTTTGCAACACCCGCACAACGCTCGGCCCACCGAACAGATTGTGAAGCCCACCGATCGCCTCCTCATAAGCCCCGCCCAAGAACATCCCTAAATAGTACCGCCCATCGCCTTCCAGCTCATGAAGCGGCAAGCTTGACTCGCCGCCTATAAACTTGTCAATCTTACCATCGCTATCACAGGTTAAATCCGACAGAATTCCCCTCGCGGACGGCCTTTGATCGAGACGATGAATGGGAACTATTGGAAAAATCTGGCCAATGCCCCAAAAATCAGGAATCGAGGTGAAAATAGATAGATTCACATGGTACGTACGGACTGGATCGGCTGCTCCTATTTCCTTTGATACCAAATCACACAACCCATCAACAGCTGCGAGTTGTTCCATCCCCAAAGACCCATCCTTGAACTGATCGACACAGCGTTGCTTCAACTGGTCAGCGTAGAGCAAACAAGTCTCGTACTCACCCCTCATTGCCGCATCCGATAAGTTTTCATAATCGGCACGAGCTTCGTCCGGAAGCCCCTCAACGAAATACTGTAACCCAAACGGAGACACCGCTGGGGACTCGTATGTACTGGCTGAAACAGCTTCAAAGATCAGAACCGAGTGATGGGAGACAATAGCTCGGCCGCTTTCGCTGCATATAACCGGGTGCTTGACAGACCTGCGGCCGCATACCAACCGAACAGCTTCAACTACAGTTGACGCATAGTCTTCCAGACTATAACCAACCGATATATCGGACTCGCTGGATTTGGATCCGTCGTAATCGATACCCAGACCGCCTCCGATGTCGATGACCTGCATGTGGGCGCCGAGGCGAACTAATTCGCAGTAGATCTGTGCGGCTTCACGGACACCATCGCCTAGTAAAGCTGTGGAAGGGATCTGAGAGCCAATATGGAAATGCAGCAATTGCAGGCAATCAAGCATGTCCAACTGCTCAAGCTTCCTCACCACGCGCAAAATCTGAGTCGTTGTTAACCCGAATTTCCCTTTCTCGCCCGATGTCGACCCGAAATGGCCCGAATGCTTCGTCCTCAGCTTCGCCCTTACACCAATAACAGGTCGAACAGAGAGCTTCTTGCTCAAGTCGATGACCAAATCAAGTTCCTCTTCTTGCTCAAGTACAATCACAGTGTTCAGGGCGAGATTTCTAGCAAGCAAAGCGAGGGAAATGTACTCTGCGTCCTTGAACCCATTACAAATAAGAAGTGACTGTGGATTACCTTTACACAAGCAGCTCATCGCCAAAAGGAGCTCCGGTTTCGAACCAGCCTCCAACCCGAACCGAAAGGGGGACCCGAATCTCACTATGTCCTCGACAACGAACCGGTCTTGATTGCATTTCACCGGATATACGCCCTGGTAATGAGCCCCATACCCCTGGGACTGGACCGCGAGATCAAAAGCAGATTGGAGGGACTCGAGCCGGTTCTTGAGCACGTCAGGCAGGCGAACAATCAGGGGCAACTGCAACCCCAGCCCACCCAACAATTTCGGATCCGAGACTTTCTTCACAATCTTCATTAAATCTATCTCCTGGTGTGCCAGCGTAGCCGCTCCATATGGGCGCACCGATAAGTTCCCAGACGCGTTGGCCGAGAAGTATGGCGCGCCCCATCCATCGATATTGTAGAGCTCGGCCGAAAGGGAAGGCGACCAATGGGATGCCTCCACGTTGTTGCTTGCTGGAGGAACGCCCGAAAGTGGGACCGGCGCGGGAAAAGAGCTACCCACCACCGGCGTGGCAACAGCGTAGCCGGGAGGGAATCGAGCTGCAGCAGCGTCCACGCAACACGCCATGGCCGGCATCTCTTTCCGCGACGATCTCAAGAGTTAATTACAGAGAACCAAAAAATGAGGGGAAGGAAAGGGGTCAAAAACTGTTGTTAGGGTTTTCTTGAAAGAATCGTTTTTCCATATGGTTTGTGAAGGTGGGGGCTTTAAAACCCGCCGAGGCCGAGGCCCCGGCTACCCCCTCAAAAGAAGCAGTAACAGATCTATCGAAAAAGAGAAACCCCCTCTACTTCTACCCTACAAGCCCGAATCCTCACTCCTGACCCTCAGAAGAAGAAGGATTTCACGGCTTAAACGGATCTGCTCCGTTCCGACTGGGAAACAAATCAACGTTTAAGCTGCGAAAACAGACCCTACCATGCAGATCTGGGGAAAGATGAGGGAGAATGGAAAAGGGCAAGTTTCCCGGGAAAGTGATGGGAAAACGGACGGGGAACCGACGGCAAACGAGGGGCGTTGCAGGGTGTGAATGAGCGAGAATTGCATGGGAGGTGAAGCGGCTATTTATAGTAGTGGGTAGGGTTGGGAGTCGGATGGTTGGCCCGGAGCGAATATCTTTTTCAATTTCTCGGGTTCTTCTCTTTTAATTATAATTTTTTTAACTTTTCTATTTATGGCTCTGGGATTCCTCTCCTAACGACTAATCAGAGTCGAGTTGCCGCGTGGCCGCTTGGTTGTGGGACCCGTTTCTTTGCAGTGCTTTCTCTCCCGAGCCTTCTTCGGGGCTATATAACGCCGAGAAGCTTAAAGTAGCGTATAATTCGGAACGATATCGAATTAGGAAGCCAGCGCGAAGTTTCTTTGTGATGTGGATTTCCTTCTACAGCCCTGATTTTGCCACGTAGCCATCGGGCTGTTACGAATACCTGGTCCTCTCTTCAGTTTCCACGACAGGTGTTTTTTTCCCTCAAAGCAGGTCACGTGCCGGTCGCCTGGACTATAAAGTATAAACCCCCCCCCCCCGGATAAACCTTCTTCATCTAAATTAATACCAAAGTTTTTCTTAATTTTAGTTTGAATTTGAATTTAGAGATGAGTTGAGAGTAATTGTAAATAATAGAATAAAAGTTAAATTATTTATTATAGTTTAAATAAAAATTTAGAAAATTTATTTTGAAATTTGAAAAAATTAAATTATTTATTATATTTTATATTAAAATTAAAAAAAAAATTATAATAATTAAATAAGATTAATTGAGTTGAATTTTAAATCCAAACGAGGCCATAGTCAAAAGGTCAATAAATATAAAATAAGAGCAGTGCTACTCCCACCGCTGGGGGCTCCCGTTAGTTGTTTTATGTTTTTTCTTTTTTTATTTTTTTACATGTATTTTTTAACAGTTTTAAATATTTTAAAAAAAATCATAATATTATTAAAAAATAATTACTTAATCATTTAAGTAAAAAAATAATACAAAAAAACCAGCAAGAAAATTCAACGAGAAGAGTAGCATTTTCTATAAAAATAAATACCTTACCCACTTTCTAATCATTTGAGTTTCATTTGAGTTGTACTTGCCTCAAAAAGTTTCTTCCTTATCGTGTGAATATTATCAATGTTTTCAAAATTTTTTTTTTTTTATTGAGCGTGATTTAGGCTAGATTTTGATTAAATATATATATATATATATGTCATCTCATATCATGATTATAATTTTTTTAAATGTATATATATAATATAATAAATAATTCAAATTTTTTTAAATCTTAAAATAATTATAATATTTGAAAATAACATTCTAACAATATTTTATTTAACTTTCATTTTAATTCATTTCATCTCATCTCATCTCAAATCAACTCAACTCAATATTCAAACCTCTTATAGTCTATCTATTCTTTATAAACAACTAATTTCTCATAAAACATCCCAAAACCACGTGACATCATTCAATGAACACATGCCAACATGCCATCATTGACAAGTATTATGTCAAGAGGTGTTAAATAGTGCAAAAAAAAAAAAAATTTGCACAAAAACATTCAGTTACGAAGATGCCCATATTGTTTTGTATTCAAAATAGAAACAGAAATTGTTAGGGTTATCGCATTCTTCATTATATAGACACAAACAAACAAAATAGTGAAACTTTATTCAGTTTAAAATACATATATATATATATATAATTTGTATTTGAACCTTCTAAAATACAAATTAACGTGATATTGCATGTAATAGTGACACGTCAATTTAAGTTAAAAAAAATAGTGTCGTCAATACTATGTGGTTGACCTAACATAACTACACATGATATAAGTTAAAGAAAAATTAAAAAAATAATTAAAAATGCTGGGTAAATAGAATAAAAGAGAAAAGTACAAATTTGGCCCTTATAATTGAATCGCGAGAAATTGAGGGGCATTCAAGAAGCACAACTGGTCCTCCTCGGCTAATCTTATCCACGAGAGAATCTGCAAAGTTGACGCTCCAATTTTTGAAAAGTTTTCAACGGCTCTGATGCGATGGGCCCCCCCTCTTAAATTTCTTTGACGCGCATCATACGCGTAGCTACAGGCATATACGCATCCACACCCTAATTTTAAGTTTGGTGCATATCAATACTAATCTAACATCAATTGATTTATGATATGAATTATCATTTAAGTTACGTGGACCGTATATTGATAATAAAATAATTTAAAAGTTAATAAATTTATATTTATAATTCACATAAATAAATAAAAAATTAATAATGTGTTTATTTGATATGATTTGATTTAAATAAGAAATTTTAAATTTTAAATTTTATAAATGAAATATTATCATTTACGTTATAGTGCGGTAATATGTTTGATTCAGTCACCGCAACACATAACGTTGTTTGTAGGCATTTTATCTGATGCATTTATTTCAAATATTTTAAAATATTGAACATAGTAGATATTGTAATTTGAAAATAAATCAAATATTAATTTAAAATAATCATTATAATAGTATATATTATCTCCTACACCACACACTAATATATAATTTATTATTTTTTCTTTATGTTCTTTTTTATATATATATATACAAGGGGAATGAGAGGATATATACCATCAGGCCATCGAACTCTTGGCTCTTTATGTTTTCTTAAAGGAAAAATATCATTATTCATTCATTAAGAAATTTAGATTTATGACTGGATATATTATGAAACGTCCTCACATCAAACATGATATCATAAAACTAAAATAATGTATTTAGAGCTTCACCAGTATACTATTTTATTTTGTAACTGGTTTAGTCTTCACTACTGCCGATACTCTCTACAGACAAACGTCAAAGAAACAACACTCTTTGTCTAAATAGAGACTCAACCTCTACAAACAAAAGTTCGAGAGGCGAAATCATTTTTTATTTTAATTAACAATAAGGAAAACAATAAAATAGATGCAAAAAATAACATAATACAGTTTAAATCAACTCCGGCATATTTCATAAACTATAGTGATACGTGAAGGGAACACGTTTGTCTCTTTCAACCATAAAGATCAAATTTAAAATATATGGTGGTGGCAAGTCCGATGATTTGGCGAGTATGGCGAGAAGAGCTACTCGAAAGGCGTGACACGTGAGAACCACGAGTAGATATGAGAGGTAGGTGAGGACCACTCACTGGTGAGAGAGGTGCACGAGAATCACGCGCGGTAATTTTTACAAAATCATCATATTATTCCGAACGATTTATAGTCTGATTGTCTGTTTGTACAACGCGTATCTCTTAAAAGTCATCAGAAAGCTGTAAAACTATTTTTTCGACTCTTTATGTTTAAATATGCATATTGATGTATAAATACAGTATTCTAAAAAAGTATGGAAAATATTATTAAAATGAACTGGAATTATAATCGGGGGAGGTCACGGGTGGGAGTGTCTGGGTAAGGTTGATTTGGTGACTGCAGCCGCACAAGCCCGTCAAAAAGTGCACACCACGCCCCCCGGGCCCACAACCACGCATTAGCTTGCGTCTTGGTGAGATGAAGTTACATATATGCCCTTTATCGTTCGGAGTTTTCCCAATACGTCTTTTGATATTTTCAAGGATTCTTGCATGGGCTCACGGGTGCCGCCTGGAGATGCGGGTGGGGTGGGTATAAGCAGGCAGGAATTATTCACGTCGTGAATGGACGACATTGACCTTGTCAATCGTGTCAAGCTACGTGTTCCACTCTGTTTGCATTTTGTGGCATAATGGATTTCTGTGTTCAAAAAGAAAATGATTTTTTTTTCTTATTTATTGTTTAAAAGTAAAATCATTTTTATTAAATAAGGGCAGGTTTGGGCATTAAAATAAAACATAAAATTCTCATCTCATCTCATCTTATCTCATCATTATATCTTTTTCAAATTTTTATACAAAATATAATAAACAATTCAACTTTTTCAAATCCCAATACACATTTTTCAAATCTCAAAACAATAATAATATTAAAATTTAATATTTTAAACTTCAAAACAAAACACAAAATTCTCATCTCACCCCCCAAACTTACCCTAAGAAACATATTCATTAATAGCAGAGAGCCCGTGACTATTCCAGCTTGAAACTACACTACAGCTACTCTGTCTGCAACATTTTGCTCCAACAAATAAAAACAAGACTAATGTAAATTTAAATAATTTTATTTTTAAAAATTTTTTAAATTATAAAATTATCTCTCTTAAAATGATATTTTTTTCATTTAATAAAATATTTGCATATACAGTCTTCACTTTGAGACTGTAAATAGAATTTTTTCAAAAATAATATTATTAATCAAAACAATTAGGTTCTAAAATATTTGTTGTGAATTATATTCGCTATAATCTTTTGTTTATTGTCGTTGTTGTCAGTTATGAACATTATGACGAAAACATGTCAACCGTTAGTATTTCGTCACGTTGTTATTGTTATTGTTGTTATTATTATAAATATTATTATCGTCGTTATTCTGTATGCCTTTTGGTCTCTATGAATTTTCTTCAAATTTTAGTCAACTTAATCACCCCATTAAAAACACCATAGAGTATCTACAAAAGGCATCAAATGACGAATATGGGTCAACGTACGAAAAATGGTAATATAAAAAAATACATATATCTATCAAATGAAAAACGCTTATATGTAGTCGGATATTTGCATAAAAAGAATAATTTCTTATTGAAACGAGTACATTCTTATAGTAAAATAAATAGTCATTTTCATTACAAATAAATATAATTCATAAAACATAATTATCTTTTTTTTTAGTGTTTTTTTAACATACTAACCACGTTAATAAGTTACCCAACTAACTAATTAATATGAGCTTTGATTTCCTTTATAGGCATAATAAAAATCCAGAAAATATATTTGTAATCATAAATTGTATAATCGTCACATAATCACTTTAAAAAAAATAAGTAAAATATGATATTCATATGAAAAAAAAATAATTTTTAAATAATAAACTCTACTTTTTTTTAAAAATAATTACACAATAATTACATACTTTACGATTGTATATAAAATTATTCATAAAAATCAGAACACGAGATGATATATTTACCCTTTGAATTTACTTGATAAAATATGAGCATTAACACGTGAAAAGGGAAGACCAAGAAGACCACCTTTTACACGGAACTCCGTGTTATTTGACTAGGAAGGCCTGCCCGGCGAACATCTCGCACGTGTGTTTCTGTATTTTTAGCAATATTTTCCTTAATTGTATTGTATTTTTATTTGTACGTCGTTGCAAAAGTGTTATCTAATTGGTCGATGTTGATCTCTTACGACCCATCCAGATCCAAGGTTGTTAAACACGAAACGATTGAGTACAATTTTCACCCACTAAACTCGTGCCCCCCACCGACTTAAAATTCAACCTGATTACAAAAGACGTAACTCGAAAGGCCAATTAAATTTTGAGTCTTGGACCCAACCTCGTACGACAAGTATTATTCATATTATTTAAATTATTATAAGCATCAATTGATTACTTCTTTTGTCAGAAGAGTCATCAAAAGATGATGAAAAGTATTTTTATATTAAATAATTGGTCTAATTGTTGATTCTTAACTATTGGTTTATCTATTAAAATTAAATAAAAAAATATTTTAATTATAAATAAATTTTTAAGAATTGATTATTTTAACTCATAAATTATCATAATTTAATGTGATATATTATATTTACTTTATAATAAAAATAATTATATAATCTGATATATCACATCAAATATATCATCTTGTAAGTTTATTTTTATGAAACTTTTTTATGGCCAAATTATTTTTCTAAAAATATATTTCGAATTCAATTATATTTGTTAACTAGCAACTAAGCATGCCTATACCAAGTAATTGGCTGACGATGTTTTCTTAAATATGTAACAAATATAGTTCATTTTTATTATTAAAATTTTCAGATTTAATCACATGTATCAATAAAATATTTTTTAAATGATTTCATAAGTTTTCTTTTAAATGGAGATGTAAAAACATGACACCAAAATAAATATGTTAAAACACTATTTTAATTAGAAAAATTATAGATATATATATTTTTTATAATTATGTTTTAAATCAATATTTATTTTATAAAATAATTTATAAAAGTAATATAATATCCTCAAATATGATTATCTATTCATGTATGTTTTATCTTCTAATTAATGATGAGGCTTGCTCGGTAGAAGTAGTTTTGGCACCAAATTTTGTACCAATATTCATATAAATTTTTTTTATTTAAAAAAATAAAAGAAAAAAAAGTTTAGAGAATAATAAGATCTTCTATTTTACAAAAATTATTTTTATTTTTAATTAATATTATTTTATTAAACAGATATCTTACGTACAGTAATGCAATTGTATGCCACGTGGAGAAGTTGCATGTTCACCCTGAATGATTAGCGGAGCAGAGAGCAATAACCGTATGGGCATTTCGGACCTTTCAATGGAGCCGGGTTCACGAGGAAGAAAAAGAGTGATTGGGGTTGGTAGGCCGTAGGGGGGAGAGGGGCTGCTATGCTAATAATTCTGAGGTGGCAGAATCTAATAGGTCTGAAGGTATCTAACGCAATCCCCGCTACTTTTACTTGGGATTAGACAAGCGATTATTCCGGAGTTCTGATCCAAGTGGGGCCCACCAGGAATCTGAAATTAGGATCTTCTTTTCCCCCACTGTGGGCCCATAATCCAGATTCTTGACCGTTGTGAATTTCAAACTTAGATAAGGTTGGCCGTAAAAATACTTATTTTATATTCAGAACTGCCGTAAACGTAAAGAAATTATATTAATATAAATTTATAAATTAACGTAATTTTATAAAATTTATTAGATCTATTTTATAATAAAAATTATTTTGTAATCTGATATATTAAATTAAAACATATCAATTTATAACTTTATTTTTATATAATTTATTTGTGAATAAAATATTTTTTTTTATATTATATTTTAATATATTTTGTAACCATATAGTTTCATTTATCAAGTTGCATAATAATTATAACCTTCATCCAAATTTTTTATTTTTACGAGAAACATTAGATTTATAAAAACAAAACTCACAAATAAAATATGACTTATTAAATATATTTTATAATAAAAATAATTTTATAATTTAATACACCACAACAAATCTCATCAATTACTTTATTTCATTGTTCATAAGTCTGGTCAAACCATCATCAATAAATCTAATTATTCCAATTAAGTAAGGAATATAGGAACCGTCGAGTCGGCAGTATTATCAATGGGTTGTTTGTTGATTTTTGGACAATAACCAACCAACACACCATGTGTTAATTATTATATTGTCTCTATTTCCATCTTCATCTTAATCTTCTACAAGCTCGATGACTTTTGATTATGCAACAAAAAAGTAAATATTCTATGCTTTTCATGCGGTCCTTCTTGCAATAAAACTTTGATTAATTAACTTTTATTCATTGGCTGTTTCCTCTTTTCCAATATTGGAATCTCACCCTATTTGCTTTCTGTATTCAAAGATATTAATAATGCTGGAGCCACCACTAGGGCTTCTGTTGGGCTTTAACAAGTATTTTTTTAAGTTTTTTTTTTTATATAGATTTTTTTAACAATTTTAAATATTTAAGAAAATCATAATATTATTAAAAAAATACTTTCTTAATCACGAAATAATTTATTGATTAAGGAATTATTTTTTTAATGACGTTCTAAATTTATTTTATTTTTTTAAAATATTTAAAAGTGTTAAAAAATTCATATAAAAAACAACTTAAAAAAAAAAAACATATGAAACAATACATGTTAGAGCTAGCGGGAGCTCAAGCGGTGGCTCTAGCATTGTCCCAAAGATATATAATTTTCTTGATTGCTAGCTCTGTTTGTAAATTACAATAATTGGAGAAATATTATTACTATTATTATTATTATTATTTGATTTCTTGAGCATGCATGATGCATGCATGGTTCAACCTCTAAAAGAAAATTAATTAGCACTCTTTGTGATTGCTACTTCTCGAGGGAGATTCCATGCAACAATCATGTGACTTGTCTGTCAAATAGGGTCGAGTTCGATGATATTGAAATAGAGAAATGATTTGGGACCTGAATTTGGGTCATGAATTTGTATCCCGAAAGATGCCTCTTTTTTTTATTATTTAGTGATTAATAAAATATTTTTTCAATGGTTTTATGAATTTTTTATTTTTTTAATATTTATGATGATTAAAAAATATATATATAAAATAAAAAAAATAAAGAAACACTTTTAACCTTTTCGGTGAGTTCTCGGACTACACTACTCCTGGAATATTATTGTCTAATAATAAAATAAATTGTTTTTTTAATTAATATAATATCAGTGAAAATAGAGAGAGAGGACCTTCTTTATTAATTGCAAAGATCGGCTCCTATTTGTTTTTACTTCTTATAATAATCAATGCTCTTTTTTTTTTTTTTTTACTTTTTTTTTTTGCCTTTTTCGATCATGTCTCGAAAAGCTAGCAAAGAAAAAGGGGGAGGGGGGACAAGTTATGCTGTGCCCCAAGCTTAAATATTTTAAATGTCTTTTATCGAGAGAGAGAGTAAATAAAATAAATATTCATTATAAAAAAATTTATGTACAGTCAAAAACATTTACATATTTTATTAATGTGATTAATTATATTATTTTTCATTCACATATTTTTTTAATATTATTTTTTTAATATAAAATAATTATTTAAGTCAATCACAACAATAAAATATATAAAAAATATACAAAAACGACTGTATATAACAGAACTCATTTCTTATTTTCATAGTATTTTTCAACCAGAACAAAAGTATGTATGATGGGTTTGAGCATTAGCATTTGATGATTTAAAATTAAAACATCTAGCAAAGTTGGAAAAACTAAAAAACAAAGTTGAATTACTATAAATTTATTTGACACTCTAGTCTATCTTATATCCTGTAAAATAATATTATAAATAACTTAAATCTCTAGATAGTCCAAATGCATAGAAACTAGATTATGTGAACTACCCAACATGTATTTATTTTTAGCTAAAATTTAAACTAGAAAATTACATAATGAGATGCCGATGCTCTTAATTATGCATGCGTAGGGGTTTCATGTGAATTCATTAACAATCTATGCATGTTAAGTGAAGAAGTTATTTGACATTATTAATTGCACCATTTGAAATATTTAAAAGAAAGTTACAAAGTTACGCACAAACTAATCGAGCTCCTTTGATTTGTCAGAAGCGGAAGATGTAGAATATGCGCCGGATGCAATCCTTAATGGTCTACTGTTGGCGAAAGTTAATGCAGTATGGGCTATAATCGAGTTGAACCGAGCCAGTTTTTGACTTATTGAGCTTGGCTCGATTCAAAATACTCAAACTCGATATTTTTAATTATTATTGTTTGAATTCGACTCGATAAACTAAATTTCTAATTTGAGCGCGAGTCTAACCCAAAAAAGAGCTCTCAGATTTAATAATTAATAAATTAAATAAATAAAAAATCTAATTTTAAATTTGTATAACTAATAAGTAGAACATCTAGTATTGAATTATAAGATTTTAAAATTTTATAAATAATAAATATCTAACCAGTTGATATTTATCAATAATAACAATATATTATATGCATACGTAAATTATTAATATATACATATAATATAATATGATAACATATATATATTTTATACGTAGTTCTCATGTACTAATATATGAAATTATTAAATCTTATCGACTAATTATTGTACAAATTATAAAATATAACTATGAAATATATTCAATATATAGATATAAATAATTAGGTAACATATTATATATTTAATTATAAAAATGACATGTTTATATTATTAGCTAAGACATATACATATATATATATATGTATATACATAGTGTATGTACATGTCTATTAATCTATTAATGAGTTTTAATTTAGTCGAGCTAATGAGTCGATTTGGGCATAAAAGAGCGGGTCTTAACGAGTCTTAACCGAGTTGTATGTGTTATTTACTAATCGAGCGAGTATATTGTTTCACAGACGAGTTTTTTTTTTTTTTTTTTACGAGTCAAGTTCAATTCGAATTTAACCGGACGAGTACCGAGAAGCTATCGAACATACTGGTTCATTTACAATCCTACCAAAGACTCATTATGACTGAAACAATCTTTAAGGGATGTGCCTTGACCAAATTAAAAATATTCATTTTTCAAAAAAGAAAAAAAAATGTATTTATAAGTTGGTATATAAAGTAAGGATAAATGATATTTGCAGTTGTGTAGTACGTAAGCGTCATGTAATAATTTAAAAAAAATAAATAAATACGAGACATATATATAAAAATTAATTTTTTAATAATAGATATCACTCTTTTAAAAAAAAAATTACGCTATATTTACACATTCCCTATATCTAGCATTACTCGCCCGTGGAACTCAATCTGCCACTTTTGTCGCCAAAGTTGTACCTCATGTAAATGGATGGTTCAAGCCGCAGCATTCATGCATGAAATGCGCTGTCGACCTTTTTTTCCGGTAAATATAGCCTAAAGTTGCTTTGGTTGTTAGCAAATTAACAGTAGTCTCTATCCACATGCTCTCTATCCACATGCATCAAACTCGTACAGCACTCCAACTGCATTCGCCAGCCAACGCCGCACGTAATTAGACAGAGATTTGCTACACAACCTCCACCACACTCCACACTCCACACTTTTTTAAATTTTTTAAATTTTTAATATTTTTTTAATATTTTTTTTTGAGTTTATTCTTTTTAAATTATTTCAAATTTTTTATTCATTATTCATATAATAAATATTTAATAAAAGAAAAAAATAATAAAAATTAAAAATAATGTGAAGTGTGAAGGTTGTGTGAACAGTAGGAAGTTGAGTAGATTTTTTGAATTAGACACGACGTAGAGAGATAATAAGTGGATGATGATATTAGACAATAATAAATAATATTTTTTCTTTTAAAAAAATGGCATGTACGTCAACCACACATGAAAATATTAATATATCGTTTGTGTTTATCTATTCACTTTGATCACTTTTGTAGTTAATTTTTTTTTTATTTAATAATTAAAAAAAGTGACTTTTAATATATTGATATGTTTTTTAAAAAATATTTAAATATATTAAAAATAAAATAAAATACAAATATAAATTTATGCTAGGCCGCCCTTGTGCTAGGCCGCCCAGCAATCATTACTGGACGGTAACCTAGCATGACTCTAATCTTAAAAGTAGCCTATTCGAACACTTTCGTCAAAATTGTGTGCAAACACATACATTATATGAGTAATTCTACGTACAAGTTCTAAATAGATAAATTTTATACAAATTCTTTGTAAAAAAGTGGATCCTACTAATAAAGAATATGTTTTTTTTTTTTACATTTTTTTGAATGTGGGATCCATTTTTTTTATAAAGATTTGTATGTAATTTATCTATTTAAAAATTGTACAAATTATTTACCTATATATTTATATATATTGAGTACTATGACGTGGGATTATCTCTACAAGTCCATGTTAGCGTAATATGTGGAAGCTCTTTAGCAGAGTATATTTTATTGACGATGGAGTCACCCACATTCTCTCTAACTGGAGCTACTAAATATTAAAATCGATCCTAGCTAGTTAGATACAAAAAAGTGTCAACTTTTGTGTTCTTTTTATTTTCTGTCATTTAATAATTAAAAAAAAAAGGGATACAAGAGATGAAACATGATATGCATCCAAAAAGCCGTAAGATTAAATAATTGGGAGCCAACGTACAGATCATGTTATCATGCATCCATGGCCAACCAAAGATTAAAAAAGCAGAGCATGTGAAGGAGAAAAAGATGCTCATGATCAGGCAAGTAGCACTGAAAATGTGGCTTTCCATGTGAGAGTGGGAGCGGAGGAGGAAGAGATAAAAAGGAAATTATAATATATATATATATATATATTTATATATGTGGGTTCCAACATATGCATGTAATTATCCTTAACTTATTGAAAGATGACCTAATTTTTTCAGGTTGTGAAATCTGACCGACTTCCTGAACACATTGTGATCACCATGTATACCCATATATGTTCCCCACTATCCACCATTGATAATGTTCATTACTACGAGTTTAAACCATTTAATTGTCTCTTCGAATTCATTTAAGTCAAGACTGAATAGTTTTGGGCTTCAAGCAATATTCAAAGCTTCCATTTACCATCAATAGTTCATATAAATATATATATATATATATATTTTTAAAAAATTATTTTTATAGGTAAATATATATTTTTTATTTGGGAGGAGGTTTCAAACTCTAAATCTTCATTTTGAAGGTTAAGGATTATGCCAACAAGACGACAGACCTTTGACATAAGTATATATTCTTACGTAACAAGTTAACAACTAATTACTCAAAGCCTTAATCCAAATTAGTTGGGGGGTTGAACCCATTAAGAGCACTCTCATTGGATTAGCTAAAAACTAAATTCAATGAGTATTTAGCTATTAAAGAGTAAAATATGCTCACATTGAATTAGTCAAATTCTAAATATTTATAATTTAGCTACAGTAACTTTTAAAATTTTTTTCTAATTTAAAGGTTACTGTACATATATCAAATACATATTTTATTAATTATTTCTCTTTCATTTTCTTTCTATCATATATTTTATTAATATTAATATATTAATTTGACTTAGTGATATATTAATTTAATAAGAACATGATTATTAATTAATATATAATAAGTAGAATAGTAAAATATGATAAAATTAAATATTTTTGAAATTATTAATTATTCATTACTATATAATGAATAAATGTATAATCTAATGTGGAGATTTAATGTGAATAATTAAAATTAAATTCATCTTATATTATTTTATTATTATATAATAAAAAAATAACTATTATAATGTAGAGATTTATGTGAATAAAATAGTTAAAAATTAAATTTCTCTTATATTCATCAAAATTATCCTTTAATTATAACTAATCTAATAAGAATGCCCTAAGAAGTGGGTGATGCGAATGGTTCAACTTTCTTGGCCTCAAGCAATCATTGATCAACGCTTCCATTTATGCGGGGATGTTAATATTATGATAATGGTCTATATGGGCTTTGATCTATTTGAGATTCGCCCACTAATAGTTTACACACTCCAATCATTGCCCATCAACTCATGCACGTGATCTCCCATGCACCATTATTTTTAGACCCTTTTGCCAATCTTCAGGACACTAGCTTATTGTGATAGGCTAGAAAAATTAATCTTATCGGTTACTATTTATTATTTCATATCTTATATTTTATAAAAAAAAAATTATAAATGTAAAATATGAAAATATGTAGTAATTGATGAATAAAATTACTTCATTTTTTATTAACAATTTTTTCATTTGTTTTCATTTCATCCACCATATTCTTCTTAGTTATTAATTTGGTCAAGTTTTTAATTTTCAGAATTATAATATTCAACAACGTTTCTAAATCCGACATTTACGGCTGGCTCATTCTATCCAATACTAACCCCTTTCTCCCGTGAGCCTTACCAAAAGTCTCCTAGTATTAGGCACCATCGTCGGTTCCACAAACCAAATTCACCTTTTGACTGATGTGGTCATTTTCAAGGCACCTAGTTATTATGAGAAATTGTGATACACTGTAGATTTTCTATATTTCATTTTATGAGAAAATTCATGATCCTTCCTAAAATGTATGCCTGGAGTTCAACAACAAACACGGAACCCATCTCAAAAATCACACGGAAGATTATCTTTTCTTGACATCAAGCACAAGAACACATACAACCAGCTCGACGAGCCATTTCCCCATAATGTATTTTTATATTCTTTGCGACTTAATTATCCAGTTTATTTCAATCAGAAGAACCGACCCCAATGTCCTTGTATAAGTATACATTTGACAACCAACTCACTGAACTAGGAGTATAAGACATTGCCAAGATAAAAGTAGGATACTGAAGCCAGATGTTCCGACATTTGAAATTGATGAGAAAATCACGGATGCACTATTTCCATGACCATGATTCATGAATCCTATATCAGCTCGAATTTCTAAATGGCAAGATACATCAATAGATGAAACCAAATCAGAGTATGCTTCAGAAGCTTTTTTATTAGACGCACAAACTCAATCCTACTTCTACAATCTCAATACCACCAAATTGCTGGCAGAGCACCACCCGCTTCCAACAAATCAATCTAGAGAGCTCCCCGGTACCATCCAGGAATTACTAACCTGTCCACAATTAATTTCCTCCTCAAAATTACACAAATAAGTAGGTAAAAAGAACCTTCAGCAACACAGCACCCTTCTTAGTCTGCTCTGGACTGGCCAGCTCTTGAAGACAAGATAATGCCGACAATAAGACCATAGAGGGCAAGTGCTTCGGCAAATATGAGAATAAGAATCATTCCAACGAAAAGTTTTGGCTGCTGTGCATTAGCTCTGCAAAACACATTCATATACTCAAGGGGCAGCACAGATTAATGGAAACTAATATGAAATGTGGAAGGAGTGCTGATTATAATTTCACTACAAGCACAAATCCAACAAAAGCATCCTCAAGAAGTAATCAAAATTCTAGAAAGTCCATAAGCTACACACCACTTAAGCATAAAAATCAATAATGCATCATAATCCAAACAGTGGCACAAGACTACTGAGTTTTGCAATACATGAGCTATTTTGTATTTTTTCCATTTTTCCTACCAAGTAAATCAGGGTACCTACTTGTTTCAAGCATTAAGTTCTCTGTCCATACCTAAGCTCTGTTTCCATTCACGTCATAAATGACACTAACCCTTAAACAAGCAAACTGATAATCAGTTTATACCTTATACCATTATTGATATCATCTTTGTTGTATTAATATGAAGCTGACATTTCAATCGCAAATCAACGTAGGATCCCAGCTATCCCCAGAATGCAGACTGAAGCGGAGGATCACAAAATGCAAAACAAGGTGCGGACCAACCGCTTGATATATATTAGAAAAGGTCTCCTTTGCTCATAAGTGAATTTCAACTTACAGAAATCGAATGAGAAATAACAACATATTTCTCATTCACAAATATAAGCTGGAAATGGAGGGGTTTAGAGAAAGGACCGATCATAATAATTTGAAAATAGATAAGAAGATACCACTCTGAGCATGATATCATGATAATACTTGATCTAGAATTGCGCCTAGAATAAACAAAGCGATCACTAACCAACATGGCTGCCATGAACTACCCTGTGCAGGCTAGTAAATTTTAAGGCATGCAACACGCTTTATTTACAAGTCATTACTTCTACAAGGTCAATGTACTTCTGACTATGGTTAGTCTATAACATCCAATCAAAAAAAAAAAAGTTGAACTTCAGAAGAGGTGAAGATGAAGACCACCCTCAAAATATAGAGCCACTGCATGCTCTTGAAAACACAGTCCTTTATCATCCTATTGGAACCAGGAAGCATGGGAATGCCAAATAAAATAAAACGTTCATGTGGATGAAAATTGGTTGTGGTTCGTTCATCAAGTTCCATCTCTGTTTCTTTATTTTACTTATATAAAAAAAAGTTCCATCTGAATTACCAACCACTAAGAAAGATAACCACATTCAGCACCAACATAATGTAGACACTAGAGATCATTATACACTAACCCCATGATGACCACATCTTTTCATCTAGTGGTTCAGGAGGAATGAGCCCCTAGTTGGACAAGGAGGTTTAGAGTAGCAGATACAAAGATAAAAGATACCCATCTTTCTTACATGAATAATTGGGATATTTTCCTCAAACCCTTCTATGTCAATCAATTAACCCATTCCATCCCCCTTCCCCCCCCCCCAAAAAAAAAAAAAAAAAAAAAGACAAATGCCCCTAGAACATCTTAAAATAAGGCCCCATTTGGTTTCACAAATGGTCTCAACCCATCTCAACATCCAAACACCATTCAAACACAAACACTTTTCAATTTTAAATTTCCAACTTGTCAACTTTTTCATCTAATCAAACTATCTCACTACTATTCACAAATTTCTCATCTCATATGTGTAACCAAACGAGGCCTAAATATTCTGGATTGGTCTTGAAAATGTGTACTAGATGAAGAAACAACTATAAGCTATTTCAGTAAGTCCTAAAATCTACTGCGAGAAGGTTAGCCTGATATTGCAACCAAACTTGATGGTCCAATGGATAAAATAAGCATGAGTAATTATTAGTCTGAGGCTGACACACAACATTAGAAATAATCAATTTAAGAACCGACCCTAAGTCCCAGAACCATCCAAGAAAATAAATCCACAACTCAGTAAGAAACAATTACTGATAATAGGAACTGAATATATGTGTACCAAATTCATATAAGAGATTAGAAATATACCTAACACCAGCATCACCAACAATACCAATTGCCATACCAGCAGAGAGGCCAGCAAGACCACAAGCAAGCCCAGACGAGAGATGTGCATAACCATCAAACAGGTAATAGGACTTGGCCTTTGGGTTAATCCCGGTACTGATGATAACTGCAATAATAAGGCCGTAAATACCCAGAACTCCAGCCATAACAACTGGGACAATGGACTTCATCACCAATTCAGGCCTCATCACACCCATTGAAGCCACACCAACACCACTCTTTGCAGTCCCATAGGCAGCTCCCATACCTAAAGACGAAACAAAAATAATAAACTACGCAACTAGCACTAAACAATCACATTGTTCCTAAAAAGATTAAAGAAAAGCAATTCCCATTAATTTTTATAATTTTTTTTTTATTGGCACCGGGTGTCAGGGAATAGTGTCCCGACTAATCCCAGGGGTGCACAGGCCCTCGACAATAAGTTTTCCACAAGTTCACATCGGGTAATTCAAGAGAAAAATCCCTTAGCCCAATGGCCCTTAGGAATTGTTTGCACCCAAGATGATTCGAACCTTAGAGCGAGCGAGCATACTACAAGACCAAGGCCTTTACCACTTGAGCCAACCCCTAGGAGTCTTTTTTTTTAAGAATCTTACTTTTATTTGGTTAGCCATAGGGTGATGGGTTCTCTGGTCGAGGTTTTAGATAATAAATAATCAAACCTAAAAAAACGTAGTAAGGCCTACACCAACCACGCTAAAATATGCAATAATTACATAATTGAGCGCTTTAATCAAATCTTACATATTACACCACTTGATCTCCTAGGGAAACGAGAACTATACATCAAACTAGCGTTAGCTGATATATTTTTTCCGAGCTACATGTAATAATAAAATCGATATAAGCCATCCGACAATTCCATACAAAAAGCAATGACAATGGGAAAGGAAAAAAAGAGTAGCAATCATATGTTAAGTTTCCGTCGAAATGACGAATGAACTGAAATACAGTTTCTTTGCAGTTGGGAAGAGGCTACAGGCTTTATTATCAGCCAAACATACTCAAGAAACAGAATGGAGAACCGAATTTCGGATTTCTTTGGTTAGAAAATATTTTTCCCGAAATCAGACAGATAAAAAAAAAAAAAGGAAAATTCAGATCGATCTAGATGAGATAGAATGTATCGGTGAAAGAAAATGTAGGTAAGGTTTAGGGTTCAGTTACAGGAGAAAACAAGAGCAGCAGCGGCGCCAAGGAAGCCGAAGAACGGTGCCGTTTCATCGCCGCTGAAAGGAGACATTTTCGATCGTGGATCCGCAACGGCTTCCGTTCGGGATGTGAGAGCTTTTTTAATAGAGTTATTGGAGCTTCGGATCTTTCCCTCTCCGCGTCCTAATTTTTGTTTGTTTCCGTCCAAGAAAAGGCATGGAAACTGGAAAGAACAGGACGGTCCACGTGCTTTGTAACGACTAGGACACCTTGCGAATCCTATCACTTTACAGATTATTTAAAATATATATGATTTTATTTTAATTAAAATATAAAATATAAAGATAAAAAAATAAAATTATATATTTTTAAGTGATATATAATTCAATTTAATAAGTGAATTATACTACATATAATTATTATTTACTAATTATTATTTATAACTAATTTATTATTATTTTCATGTTTAAAAAAAAAATTAATATTTATAATCTTAAAATATGTAACTTTTTAAAAAATCATTTCTTTCATTTAAAATTTTTAATTTTTTTTGACAAATTGAATTTTGATACATCAATATTAGCGTAGAAACTAGGCATTCCATATCAGCATATAAATAAATATTTTCTTCCATATTTTAATATGTTAATAAAAATATTTATAAATAAATTTTTTCAGAGAGTGATGTTATCAACTTCATGGATTCGCTACTTGTTGTAAAACTTATTACAACTATAAAAAATATATATATATATGATGAAAAAAAACTTCCAAAAGTATTAATGAATCGACAAACATTAATAAATAAACTTATAAATTATTATCGTTTTTATTTTTCTCCGTCGCAGTTTGATGAGGCCGGGCTGATCAGAAAATTAGAAAAAGGAGAGAAGACTAGATCTTATGTCTGAAATTGGGTTTAGGACTTTTTAAATAGTAAGGTGAAATGAGATGAATTAAGATAGTTTGTGAATAATCATAAAATTATTAATTAAAATTAGATAAAATAAAATAGAAATGAAAGTTTTCAACTCACCTCCATATCCAAACGGACTTTAGTATACGTAAGTGTTTGTGGTCTAAGACTTGCCACAAACCAGATTATACAACCTTGATCTTGGCTCCTGCTGGACTGCATATACGTACGTGTTTGAATTAATGTCAGGTGCCAGCATGTTTCATGGGCTCCAAACTGCATGCATGTGATCTATATTAGAACTTTGAAACAAGCAGTAAAGATTCTGAATTCGAAACCATATGATTCTAAGCCGATCCATCGTTCAGGCTCGAAACGCAAGTCCGAGCACGCTCAAATAAGCATGTGCTATGATAAGCCCATTAGTGATCAGCCCGTTGTGGATTTAGATTGACATCTCGTCTCATATTATCTTATTTAATTTTAATTAAAAATCTCGCAAATCCGAACGCAATCAAATCATACTGATCTCAATCCAAACGGCCGACACTGCGAACCGTTCTCTCAGCCGTCCTCTCATAGACGCGCTGTTGTTTGTGTCCGCACAGTGCGGCGCCGTGTGCAAGATTGGAGCTCCATGTTCCGCAACCCAAGACTGCACGCCTCGTACCGCTTACACTTGGCGACTCGTGCACCTCGTGGTCCTGATAAATCCACTACAAATCCGGTGGTTTTATGGGCCTTTCGTGCACCATTGCTCTGCGGTGATGGCGCTTCTATGGAAGCCAGCTGAACTGGACCTTTCTTTTTAACTAGCAGTTTAGAACTCGTTGGGCTTAGTTTTCCTCTGGGTTTCTTCCAAAATGAACTTGTGGCTTGTTGGATTGCTGAGAGCAGCTTGGATTGCTGGGAGTTTGCCTATATTGATAGCTTCCGTGCCGTCTTCTAGGCTGTTTTGGTTTCGTGATGCTCTTTTGGGCTTCGCTAAGCGTGGGAAGACATTGCAGTCTTCGTCGAAGGTGAGTGATAGTTTGGTTCGATGCAAGTGTTTTTGGGTCTCCTTCGTTGGGTTAGTTTGGTTGCAGAGAAATTGAAGGGAAAAAAGAAGGAAACGAGATGAGAATATTGTGATTTGCATCTCCGTTTTGGCTTTTGGATAATAATAAGGATTAGAAAATCAACGGTTGTGTTGGGCTTTAGCTAAAATGATCTGTTGAGATTTCTTCAATTCATTATGTTATATTCAAGTTTCTTATTTCTCTAGTTCATTCCTGGAGTTTTGCTGATATTTGTTCTCCAACATTTGTTGGCAACTTAGAGAAGCTTTACTATATTTTTTGGAGTAATCCCACCCAGTTTTGATGGAAGTTTAGCCTTTCGGTTAGTTATGGCCTAGCTTGTCATTCTGCCGTACGTTTAAAGAATCATACGAAACTTTCTGTCCTCTGTAGTTATTCATCTTTTAGGGTGTGTTTCATTATCAAACTTCGCCGTATTGTTTATTTTATCATTTGCAATGAATAAATGGAATGAGTGCTAATCCTAACGTTTCACCTCAAAGAGAATGAGAAGTCCTGCCTCAATCTACCGTTCCTAAAAGAAGAGAGAGAGGAAAGAAAATCATACTCTAATTTCATCTGTGTTATTGGATTGCAGAGATTTACCGTTCCTCAAAGGTTCTTTCGCCACTTTTATTGGGTGGCTGTTGTGTGGACAACAATCCTGCTTGGTTCAACTTGGATGTATGCCTATTACACAGCTCCGTTGGTTTCAGAGCCATTGCTTTACTCCGATATGTCCAGCTACTTGACTGGAGGCTCACATATTTTATCTTGGTCCAAATCACATGCAGCATCAACAAAACAAAGATTTATGATCTGGAGATCTGTTTTTCTTCTTTTGTTGATGGAAGTTCAAGTTTTGAGACGACTTGTTGAGACAATATACGTGTTCAACTATAGCCCCTCTGCTCGGATGCATATCTTGGGTTATCTAACTGGCCTGTTGTAAGTTTCTTGAAAATCATTAGACTTATTGTTCCCTTGCGTTGGTTGTTTACCAATTAAATAGTTCTAATTTTTTGAGTGTAAGATCTCAGATATTTCTTATTAAACTAGAAAAATAAAAAGATCCCAGATATTGGAATGTAGTCTCTTCTGCTCATATAGCCAACTCTAGTACCATATTAGGGTTGTGATCTTAATTCCTATGGTGAAATCATGAAAAAGAAAGCATTTACCCTTTTACACATGAAGTGACCTCCTCAAAACTCAAACCCTCCTCACCTTTATGCTTGACAGCCCAAGGCTTTTACCATTGCAACAAGACATGAGACATGTGATCGCACAATTTTCCATTGACTACTTAACACAACATGATTGTGACCAACCTGATAAACTTAAGATATTGAATTGAATTGATCTGCTGTTATACATGTAGTCTAATAGATCAATTTTAGTCGGGGAAGACTTATTTTTCTGGTTGAACCTAGGTTTTAAATTCACCATAAATAAAATTATATGGTTCCTCACAACTGGTGAAGCCTATCTCTATACCTAACTAAAGAAATATTTCTAAAGATTATTCTATTAATAAAATTTATTTTACCTAATAAAAAAGGAAATATATCTAAAGATTAACCCTGTGGAGGTATTTATATTTTAAAATGTGAAATACTATCTTACTTGCCAAAGTAAAAATGAAAAAAAATACAAATCATAAAACCTTCATTTAGTCTTTTAGTTCCACAGCGAGAATGCTATTAATGATAATTACAAACTATTTTCAGCTTTTCTAGTTCCCTGTTGTTGGTATTGTTTGTGTCAGAATTAAGTGATGATCTGCTGACATATTTTATTTTCTGGAATCTGGATTAGTTTCTACACAGCAGCACCACTGTCGCTTAGTTGCAATTGCATACCAGAGGTCTATGAATTTCTAGTGAGTGAAGTGGCTGAATTCATTGTCAGAGGCAAAAATCAGATGCCAGCCATTGAAATTCATTTATGGGAATTTGTGAATCCTCTTATGAAGCTTGGGTGGTGCCAGTGGATTGGTGCAGCTATATTTTGTTGGGGATGGATTCATCAGCAGCGTTGTCATTCAATTCTTGTTAGTTTCACTATTTCAGCGATCAGTTTGTTGATTTAGATGTCAACTTATTAGATCTTTGACTCATTGTTAATGGAAGCTTTAGTCATACGTATTGTTTAGGGAACAGCTTTTTTTCTTCTCTATATTTTGAAAACAGATGTCCTTTTGGGTTATTAAAATTTGAAGAAATTGACATTATGGAAGCATAATTCCAATATATGTACACGCGCATGCACATCTATATTAATGCACCTACTTACGTATTATATGTATGGATAGATACGTGTGCTCAAACATGTAGACTTGCAGCTATTTGTCTGGCACACGATAAATTGTTGTTGTTTTCTTTGGACATGAGTACGTTAAACTACATTTTGTTCTTTCTTGTACGCTCTTTATTTGCTTTTCTAGTTCCACTTTCCACATTCAAGTTTGTCAAGTAAGTGGGAAGTGAAGTAACGAATTTGCAACAATATGGAATGATCACTTCCATTGGTGTTGCCAACACAAATGCTCACTTGTTTTATCTTGGATATGCAGAATGAAAATGTTAGTTTGCATGCTGAGACAGCCGCTAAAATCTTCACATTTACTATCCTACTGTTGTTTGACAATGCATGTTTCTTCTCAGGGCTCGCTACGCGACTATATGGAACAAGTTGATGAATATTTAATCCCCCATGGTGATTGGTTCGAAAGTGTTTCATCTCCGCACTATCTGGCTGAGATTGTACCTCTCTTTCTCTGTGTGTGTGTGTTTGTGTGCGCACACATGTATTATCATTCCCCATGCATTGTTTTGATATCATGGAACATCCTCCTATTATTGTGTGCCATTTATGTTCTGATTAAAATTTGAAGGTCATCTACTTATCGAAAAAGTAATTTGTAGGTCATCTATGCTGGTGTTGTGGTTGCCAGTGGAGGAGCAGATCTCACCATATGGTTACTTTTTGCGTTTGTGGTATGGTTCTCAATTATCTGTGCCAAGTTTTTCACAATCATCTTTGTTTTCCTTTCCTTTCCTCTGTGCTTCACCTTGATCCTCATCTAAATGAAGTTATTTTTTTCGTTAAAAGGTGGCGAATTTGGTGTTTGCAGCAGCAGAAACACATAGGTGGTACCTTCGCAAATTTGACAATTACCCAAGCAACCGGCTTGCTGTTATTCCATTTCTTTACTGAGCCTATGAAGAAGAAATTTAGGAGAAAGTTAGTTGGCTTTGGGTCTGTGTAATTACTACCATTAGCTGCTTGAATGAAGGAATTTAAAAGACACTCGGATATCACATGAGTCAAATGAGTAGTGGGAAAGTGGTGATAGATAACAAGGAGAAATCTGGTGAAAGAAACTTGGGGGATTGGTGTGAAGCTAAATAGAAATAAGTTATAATCTTTTCTTGAGCATGGCCCTGATGGAAGATTTGAGCATTCTCTGTTTAAGACAACATTTTTAGGTGAAATTTACAAGTAATCTTGGGGATTCGTGTATTGACCATACACAACTTTTGCTTGGATAAGAAAAGTTCAGTTTTTTGAGCTATTTTTTTAGATGAAAAAAGTTTGCAGAATAGATAGGAACCATTTTAAAAATTATTGAGATGTGTTTCTTTCGAAAGTGATAGAATTCATTGAAAATATGAAATTTTTTTGTAAGACATGATTTTTATTTTATTTTTTCTATCGAAAAATATGTTTTTTAATTTCCAATGCATGTTCCATTCCACTCTCCCCAATTCAAGAAGACGGAAAATAATGTGGAAGAAAATAATGCTGTAACGTGGTGTATAGAAGTTTTTAATAAGAGTAATGTTATATACAGTTGTGGAATATATAAATGTCGTGCAGTCGTTTTGAAAAATTGTAAGATCTATTATTAAAAAATTAATTTATTTTTATGTGGGTCTTATATTTATTTATTTTTTTAAAAGCGACTGTACGGCGTTTGCAAATTCACAATTGTAACTATTATTTCTTTTTTAATAATAAATTGTGAGAGATTTATGTGAAATTTCTTTCATTTAAAAAATATAAAGAAAATTAAGATCCGGTTTAAATATATAAAATAATTTTATTTCATTTCATCATTATAATTTTTTTAAATTTTAATATAAAATATAATAAATAATTTAATTTTTTTAAATATTAAAATAAAAAAATAAAATTTTATTTAACTTTCAATAAAACATTTCATCTGCTTAACCGAACAAGTCATAAATATCAATACAATTAATTAGAAACTTTCAGGGAAAAAAATGGCCGTAGGCCCGTAGTATTGCAATTGGAGCATTGGCGAAACCAGCCAACATTAATACATCCTCTTCAGTCTTCTGCCCGACACTGGTTTTTATTTTTGTTGACAATCTCTGAAAGTTTGAAGCTAGGCGTTTTCCTCTTGGAGCCTGTCCATGCCGGGTTTTCCGTCATCATTGTGAGTATTCTTCTGCCTGAGTACTCTTATTCGCCGTCTCTCTCTCTCTCTCTCTCTGAATTTTCACGATGTTCATACATTTTTTATTTGCACCTCTCTGGGTTCGTGCTTATCTGTGTACCTTTATTTTGGATTTTGTTTTGTTCAAAAAACCTCGACGTTTACTTAAATTCGCCCATACAACACTCATTTTCTTCGGATTCGAGCTGCTGTTTTCTTTGGACTCGTCATTTTTCGTTGAGTTCACTCGAATTTGGTGTTGTGTCAATTAGTCTAATTTAGGTGTTTTGTAACCGGAGTCGTGTCATACAGAACCTCACACCCTCACACCAATTAAAAATATATGATTTTACTCATCGATCCTCATATTTCATGAAATATATTTAATAAAATATGAGGATTAAATATACGAGGGTAAAAAATACAATCACGTATTTTTAAGTGATGCGCAAGAGTGTGGAGCTTATATTTAGAATTTTTCTTGTAACTGTGATTGAAGTCGTAGCTTAGAAAAAGAAACTGGAGTTGGGATTTTTCATATAGAAATTGCATGATTTTATTTCAACTCTTTCAGATGAGCGTTCTCTGTTATTTTACTGTTTCTATTTGTTTCGTAACTTTTTAGTGAAAGCTAAGTTTTTTCCCCACTATATTGAAATTTGATATGTGCAGGAGTTCAACCTGTAAGAAAACCAGAATGCCGTGGGACTCGGGTTCCAAAGCTAATGTATTGTATGATCTTCGGAAAAGCTAGTCCATCTTTGCATGGGTTTCGATAGTGAGGAAAGAGTGAACCGTGAACGTATGTGGAGATTAGTTGGTGGGGCGTACGTCTAAGTCAAGGTCAATAGTTTTTTTAGACTTGATGGATGATAAAAGTCGATGGTACTAATGAAGAGGCCATTTTTTGAAACTATTCTTGTGATGGTGAGGGTTTTGGCAGATGAAAAAAGGTATAAGTTAATGGCGTCTAACAACAAGGATGATTTTTTATCTTCACTAAACACGTTTCTGGATTGAAAATCTACAAAATCTCTGTGGCTGGTGTCACATATAGTGAAAGTGGTCTTTTTTCTCTCTCCTTTGTTTTCTTTTCTTTCTTTCCCTGTTATTGTGAGCAGGGGTCAGGTGAGATGTTTAGATTAGATGTTTGCTTTTGTGAGTCATTAATGCGAGCCATTTGAATAAATTGGACTTTGATTGGTATTATATATACACACACATGTATATTATCGTTTGAGGGGTGGACATGGATGATAATGATATATGACAATGAGAAAGGTAAATGCATTTTAAGGTTGGGGAGTAAAAGGAAAGGAGATAGAGATGGGCTTTGGGTTGAGTAGTTTCCTCTTTTATAGCCTTTGAGTAATTTTTATCCGTGGCAAGTTTCTTTCCTTATCCGAATTTTTAATTTTTTACTGTCCTTGCTTATTTAGAAGGGCTATTCTTTCTGGGCCAATTAGAGATTAAGTTTTGATTCCTGGCACATCCACTAAAGCTTTGTTTGTGCTCAATGAAAATTTAAAGTGGAACAAAGCTAACGGTTACCTTTTTTTGCTTCATTCCCTAAATATTACTGGAGATAATGGTTGTCAGATCATATATGCATGCTTAGATTACGATAAGACTGATAGACGATGAAACTTTAGGGTACTAATTATGAAGCTGGAATAATGGAGTTGTAAGAAACTGTTTTTATGATGCTGCTTGTTGCAGGAGATAAATGGTAAAAAATATGAAGAGGCCTTGCTATGAGGGCTTGGTATCTTCAAAACATATACTTTGGATGCTTGTGCTGTGTCCTTGCAAGGTTAAGGCTTGATTTTCTATTTTTTGGTAGTTTAAATGATGCAGTGGGAGTTAGGCTACCTTTCAAAACACTGCAGCTTATCATATATATATATATATATATATACTGATTTAGGGCAATGATAAATTATAAGATCTTAGAGAATTTTTATAATTGTTGGTTTCTATCTGCTTAATCTTTTATACTATAGAGTTTTTTCCCCTTTTTAGCTAATTAGTTGCATTTAGAGAAGACTTATGAATGGGTTGGTTGCTTAACTTTTATGCTGTGAGTTATGGTTAGTCAAAGCAAATGAAAAGTGTTAAGTCATGGTAAAAAGGGTAAGGTGTTTTGAGTGCTATTCCTTTTTTTTTTTTCCAGTGTCCATGATGCGCAGACAAAAGTCTTCTTTATTCTGTGTTTGAGGCATGCCATTAAAGCCGACTCTCCTGCTGTGAGAAGACTAAAACCTTTGCTGGTAAAAAGGTTTAACCACACATACAGTGCAGTTTTAGGTGGTGATGCTTTTTTCACAATGTCTGATACTGGCTAACCTAACACTCCCTTCCCCCCGCGCAGGGGGAACAAAAAGGAAAAGAAGAAGAAGAAGAAAACACATAAGCTCACTAAGCACCTAAGGATAATGCCCTCTAGTTACATTATGGCAGTTGTAAATAGAAGAACACTTAAAAGTTGTGATGTTTTCTTTTTGCTCTGCCATTCTTATGGTTGAACTTCTTTTCTTAAAAGTTTGACACCAGAAACTAAGTGGAGGCATCATTAGCTCTCTTGTTATTTACTGTTTGACTTGGTATTCAGCTTTTGGTTTCTTTGATAGCAGACCGTGTCTATGAGATGGGAAAGTAGTTGAGGCCAATTTCTTTTCAATTGGGAGTTTGAGAAGCTGCTTGAATCCGATTTCTTCCTTCACTGCTAGTAATCTGGACCTAAGATGGATGATGGTCGGAAACATGAAAATGGGAGACATAAAATGGATTATTACAGAGAATCACATTCTCCGGTACCATGAAAGCAACAAAAATACCATTTTCTGTTGATATCTTTTTTTTCTTTTAGCATACAACAATTCTATATAATTTGAATGGGATAAAAATGAAACTTGCAGTGGAATATGGTGCCCCAGCATCAACTGAAGGAACCAAATGCCTTAGTCATGAATAAGAAGATCATGTCTATTATTTCTGAGAGGGATGCTGCCATTCATGAAAGAAATGCAGCAATATCAGAAAAGAATGAAGCATTGGCTGCCCGAGATGAGGCACTCCATCAACGAGACGAGGCGCTTGCTCAGCGGGATAGTGCCCTAATGGAACGAGACAATGCCTTTGCAGCACTTCAAGTCCGGGATAATACCATGAACTTCCCATTGGGTGGTGGAATTCAGCGTGGTACAAAGCGCATGCACCACCTCTCAAACCATCCAGATAACTTGGCAGAAGCTCCTTACAACACAAAGGAAGCACAGATAACCAATGCCTTCCCAATAACTGTTATAGCTTCTGAAGCTGTCAGGTCACATCAAGCAAAGCGTACAAAGGACAACAAGTCAGTTTGCTCTAAGCAATCGAAGTCTCCGAGAAACGGAAAGAAATTAGGTGAGGATTTGAATAGGCAGGCTGCTTCTGTTGGTACGAAGTATAGATCTGAGTGGGACGGTCAGGATGTGGGCTTGAACCTTGTTATTTTTGACGAGTCTACCATGCCACTGCCAGTTTGCTCTTGCACTGGAGTACTCCGACAATGCTACAAATGGGGGAATGGTGGGTGGCAGTCATCTTGTTGCACCACCAGGATGTCAATGTATCCCCTGCCTCAGATGCCAAATAAGCGCCATGCACGAGTGGGTGGGCGAAAAATGAGTGGAAGTGTCTTTACAAGATTGCTCAGCCGGGTGGCAGCAGCAGGCCATGATCTATCACTACCATTGGATCTCAAGGACTCCTGGGCCAGACACGGAACAAATCGTTACATCACCATCAAGTAGGTTATGGATTCAATCTCTGGGATAGAGTGCATTTTCGTTTTGAGCCTCTCTATCATATCCTAAATTCTACCGATATCTTCATTTGTAAATATTGCTGGACTGAATGGAAGCAAGAGATGGAACATTGATAGGGGGTCCAATATAGATGATTTTTTTCTTGGTAGTAGAGTTTGTACTGATTGCACTATAGATTGCCAGACTTAAAAGTTCTCTGCTTGTTTTGCAGCCTCACCAAAATTCCACCTAGAAATCTTCAGTCCAATAGAATCAGCTACATTTAAAAGAAAATCTTCCATTTCCATAAATCTTTATTTCTTCCGAAATCAGAGAATAAATAAGAGCAAAGAAACTGGAGTGAAGACCTCCAATTATATTGTGTATTCATGTAAATGGCATTTGTTAAAGACAAACCATTGACCACGAAGATGAGATGGAAGAAATCAGTCGCTGCAGTCCGCATTCCCCGTCTCACTTCCCAAACCTATCGTAGTTAAAAAAAAAAAAATTATCACTGGTTGTGAGTTGATTGTCAATGTCGAAAATCAAGCAATTACTGGGGATGAAGCTCAGTTTGTGCCATTTGGTTAAGGAGATAATAAGATTTGAACTTCCACATTGGCTTCCATAGAGGTTTTTCAAAATAGAAATCAACATAAGAATATCAGAGAGAGAGAGAGAGAGAGAGCCAAGACATAAAGTAACGCCGTCGTTTGGTATATTGGGCCCCAAGAAAGGACAAGACGGATTTCCCTTTCCCAGTTTAATGGGCTTTGCCCTTCACGACGTAGGCCATGCTTATTTTTTTGCTTTTTAGTTGTGCTCCAAAAATTTGCGACGTGTTTAGAAGGTCCTATGACCACCTTTGGGGTCGGTGGATCCCACTGTTTTGAACTTGAAGTCAACATGAGGATGTCATCAAAGATGTCATAAAAAACGGTACTTTTATGTCCACGTGTAAGCTATCACATATCCATTGCAAACAAATATTATTTTATTTTCAAAATACTTATATACATTCATAAATATTATAAGACGTATATATTTTCTATCACTTTTTTAAATCCTCTTCTGACTACACAGTTCATATAAAATGTAATGAGATATTTTAAATAGTAAATAATTTTTTTGAATTAAAATAAGATTAAATAATTTATAAAAAAAATATTATATATTTATAGTGAGATAGAATGAGATGTTTTTAACTTTTTTGAAATTTGATAAAATGGTAGGGGCTATCAATTATTGAAAAATATTTTTAATTATTGGGTAAAAAATATTATGAATATATTAAAAATAAATCACATCTATTATTAATTTAAAAACTCATAAATATTTTGGCTTTCCCAAAAAATATTTTTATATTATTATATTATGACATATTTATTATAATATATTTTATAAAATTAGAAATATATTTTTCTTATTATATATTACAATAAAATAAAAAATTCTAATTGATAATTATATATATTAAAAATGTGGTAATTAGTGTTAATGTAACGGTACTATAGAGACAGATAAAACTTTGTAGCAGATCAACTGTAATTTTACTGTAGTGATGGTTGAAAAATTAAAGATGAAATAAGATTTTGTTTTCTACCGTTGGGATAGGCATATTAAAGATGAAGTACAACTCAGATGATATGGGCATCCAAACCGACACTAAACTTTTACTCTAAATTAGTTTTTCTTTCGGAATAATTTTAAAATTTTATACATTTTCAAGCTTTGAAAAGAGGAAAAATACCATTATGGTACCGACCATAACCTTGATCAAATAAAATTATTGCCCTTTTCTATGACCAAAAAACATTATTGCCCTCTAATTCACTTAAGTGCAATACATGTTAAAGAAAAAGACTATTTGTAAGGCTTTTTTTTTTATATATATATAAACTTAATATATAATTGGAGTGAATTATACAACGACGAAAATTATGATGTTTTAACTTTTTTTTTTATATAATTATAATAAGAAAAATGATGTTTATAGTTTTAAGTTGTGTAAGTTTTGTGCATTTTATAAAAAAAAAAATTGATAAATTTGAGATTTATATAAAAAATTATTTTTTAACGATGCAATTAAGTATAAACTGCACAAAATCTGTACACTTTATAATTATAATTTTTTTAAATTATAATATAAAATATAATAAATAATTTAATTTTTAAAATTTTAAAATAATAATAATATTAAAAAATAATATTTTATCATCTCAACTCAATTCAATTTAATATTCAAACACATTTTAAAACCCTTAGCCAAGGCAGACATGGTTGGCAGCGTTTGTACGGTAATTCCATAATAATGTGTAGTTATTTCCCTGCAAAGAGTGACTGATTTCCAATTGAAATCACTGCCAAAAAAGTGGCATATTTAAAAGGTTTTAGGTGAGTGTGTAAGATGCCAATTTAAGATGTTGTTTTCCTTTTACTCACTGTGCATCAACCATTTCTTGTTTGAATTTTCCAATAATTAGGGTACATGGAATTCGTATTTAAGGAATTAATTTAATTTTTATTATAATATGGAGTTTTATTAAAATAAAAATACAAAGGATGAATTCAACATCAACAAAGCTTATTGAACAAAATTTTCAAAATAAAATCATGGGATACTAAGAAGTATATGTCTTAGATGTTGAAAGTAATTAGAGCTAGAGATAGCATGCATAAGATAAGATGTTAGTGTATTCCGTTTAAAAAAAAAAAAAAAGTAAGATTCATAATTAAAAAGTAATTTTTTTTTAATAGAGATTTCATATTGGAAAATGATAAACGCATAATATTTTTCACAACACTTTACACAACTATATTTTAAAATTATGAATATTTCTTATAAAATACCTCATAAAAATAACACAATTTTATAAAATATCATTATTTTAAAACATAGTTATGAATTATGTTGTAAAATGTATCGTGGATATCATTACTTGGGATTCATTTCACTCAATTATATCGCTATTTTTTTAGCATTTAATTTGTTTAATGCTTTAATGCAAAATATAGATTGATGGGAAAAATACTAGTTATCCTCATCGATTTAATATTTTTAAATGTATGAAAATAAAATATTACATGTTTTTATAAAATAAATATGATATATTTTAAATGAAATAGATAATATATATATTTTAATATAAATAGAGAACAAAACCAATGATATTTATAAAATGTCCTTTTAGGAACAATGAATGTCAATGTTGAAAGCTCTTATTTACTATTTATCATTTTCACACACCATATATTATATATTTTTTATATATTTTTTAAAAATTTTTATATTATTCTATTTTTTCTAAATTAATTGAGTTCTTTTATTCATTATCTATATATATATATATATTAAATATTTAGTAAAATAAAAAATAAAAAATTATATATGATATATAGTGTGTATAAATGATGAATACATTTTTTTTTTTTTATAAATTACATACCTTGTGAGACGTGGACGGTGTATGACATACACTCTTGAATTTTATAGTTTTTTTATTCTTCGTTCTTGCGGATGAGCTCCAAGTGGAGTCTCACCTTTATGCTATGTGCATCCACGTATTTAAGTTAAAATAGCAATCAATTAGAATTATTTAATTAATAACAATACCAACAATACAAATAGACTATATATCTATAATTTTATAATTTTCGAACTAATAACTTTATTTTATTGAAAGGTAACTAATACAAATAGCCATCTATTCATATGTTAAATCATTATAAATTTAAATAAATTGAAAGGTAATTAAGTTTTAAAAATTAAAAATTATCCGTATTTCTTTTATCTATAACATTTCATATTTTCTATATATAATTTTAAAAATAATTTTTGGTCAGCCGAATTCATCCATTTTTATCTTTATTTAAAATATTTTGAAAAATCATAAGATTTTAAAGATCAGGAGGAGTGCGTGTTTTATGCTCGAATACTTACGGAATATAAGCATAAAAATAGAAATAATAAAAAAAAGAAAGTCCTAATTATCACAAGAATAAAACCAAAAAAAAAAAAAAGTAATTAGGCCCACATAAAATTAAAAACAAAAAGAGTGCAAACCAATAAATAAGAAAATAAATCACTTAAGTTATCACACTTTCTAAAATAATACAGAATAATAATATATCTATAATTATTTTACAATCAATTAATATTATTTGTAGCGTTTTATTAGAAACAATTTTAATATATAATTATAAAATAATTGTAAATTTATTATTTTTTATACCAATTTTGAGAGAGAATATAAGCTGGAGAGAGAGAGAGAGAGAGAGAGAGAGAGATGAGGTCGGAATAAAATTGAAATGCGCAGGAAATGCAAATTCCGCCCAAATGAAATTCCTATTAAATTCACGCGTAACCAGCCATGAAATCCGTGTCGTAGTCATCGTCGGCGTCATCGTCGTTTGAGAGAGAGAGTGAGAGACACGAAGAAAGCGCTTTCTTGAGTTCTTCTCCTTCTCCTTCTTGTAGAGAGAGAGAGAGAGAGAGAGAGCGTGAATTATTTCGCAGAGACTGTGGCTTTGGCATTTCCGCCAGACTAAGTTAAATGAGGGGGACAATCTCATTTAGAGGTGCCATTCTCTAACGCGGACCATCTCTGTCTCTGCTAACTTGTGTTGGCCGGCAATTTTTTGCCGTCTTGTTGTAATGCCACCTTCTCGGACGGTATTGTTTAGAGAATTCCGGTGGTTATACCTTTTGAATATCCTGATGCGTTTCCCCTTCTTGTTGTTTAATCTTTGCTTTTACTCATTTTGCAGATTGTTGAAATTTAATTTGCGTCACCGAGTGAGTTTTGGTTTGGTTTAGAGTTTGAGTTAAGATTTAAGAACTCTGTCAAGTGGTAGTTTAATTATCATAGAGTAAAGGAGTGAGAGCTTTGAAGCAAAATGGGTGACACGGAAGAAACTAATAGTGATACGATGCAAAGACTTCATTCTTCATTTGGAACTTCTTCTTCTTCCATTTTAAAGCAACATTTATCAATGGATCAACTCAATATACGCCAATTGAGCCCTTCAGTTAACCGTGCCCGCCATTTTCAGCCAAATTTTAGTGGAGATAGTACCAAAAGAATTGGTATACCGCCTTCGCACCCCCATCAGATCCCACCCATCTCGCCGTATTCTCAGATCCCGGTGTCCCGGCCGGTAAACCAGCAGACGGGTTCTCAGAATTTTAGCCCGGGGCCCGCTCATTCGCGGTCCTTGTCACAGCCGTCGTTCTTTTCGCTTGATTCATTGCCCCCCCTGAGCCCGTCTGTGTTTCGTGACTCCTCATCCACGTCGATTTCTGATGCGGTGCCGGGTGATGTGTCCATGGAGGATCGGAATGCGGGATCGCGTTCTTTGTTGCCTCCCTCACCTTATTCGAGGGGAGATGCTTCCCGGGTTGGGGATAGTTTACCCCCTCGGAAAACGCATAGAAGGTCTAATAGTGATATTCCATATGGGTTCTCTAGTATAATGCAATCTTCACCGCCCCTCGTTCCTTTGAGAGTAGCTGGTGGTTTAGAGAGGTCGTTGTCTGGAAGAGAGCCTGCTCAACCGGTTAAAAAGGAATCGAGTTGGGGGAAAGGTGGTGAAATCAATACCGAAGGTATGGATGAGAGGAAATCAGAAGGGGAAGTTGTGGATGATCTGTTTTCTGCATATATGAATTTGGATAACCTTGATGCATTGAACTCTTCGGGAACAGATTACAAGAATGGAAATGAGAATCGCGAGGACTTGGATAGTAGAGCAAGTGGGACAAAGACTAATGGAGGTGATAGCAGTGATAACGAAGCAGAAAGCAGTGTGAATGAAAGTGGGGGCAACATGCAGAGGGCAGGACTAAATTCTTCAGCTGGGAGGAAGGAAGGGATAAAAAGGAGTGCAGGGGGAGATATTGCCCCAACTACCAGACACTACAGAAGTCTTTCTATGGACAGCTTCGTAGGGAAGTTGCACTTCGGTGATGAGTCACCGAAACTGCCACCTTCACCTGGAACTCGTCCTGGACAATTGTCACCCAGCAATTCAGTTGATGGTAATTCGGCTGCCTTTAGTTTGGAGTTTGGAAATGGCGAGTTTAGCGGGGCAGAACTGAAGAAAATTATGGCAAATGAAAAACTTGCTGATATTGCGTTGATGGACCCAAAGCGCGCGAAAAGGTATTACATTCTCTATCCTTTATAAAACTCATCAGAATAAATCACCAAGAAGCATAAATGGCCGTGCTTGGTTTCCCATTTTTTGAGAAATTTTGTGTGAAATTTTTTAGATATATTCTATTAACCTTAGTGGTTGTCTAAATTAGGATTTTGGCAAATCGTCAATCAGCTGCTCGTTCCAAAGAACGGAAGATGCGGTACATTTCAGAGTTGGAACATAAGGTTCAGACTCTACAGACAGAAGCTACCACATTGTCTGCACAGCTTACCTTATTACAGGTGGGGATTTGAACTGCTGATATTTTGTTTCTGTATACCTTCATTAACCATTTCCTAAATTGCTTTGCTTTGTCTTCTTCACATTGTGTGCAGAGAGATTCTGTTGGTCTATCGAACCAGAATAACGAATTGAAGTTCCGTCTCCAAGCAATGGAACAACAGGCACAACTCCGAGATGGTACATACCTTCTCTTCTAATTTTGCTTTTTATCCATTTCGTTGGTAGATTTCACAATGTGCAACTATTGACATGTTTAAGTTTATTTAGGAAGTAGGTAATTAGTTATGGATAATTACTAATTGCTTCTTATGATTGCTCTCCTATATTTTGGGTATTATTTTCTCTAATTTTGCAGAAATATCTTTATCATTATACATTCATCATGAATTGGAATTGTTACCGTAAGCTCACCACCTATATGGGTGGGTCTTAATGCTTCATTACTCGATAGACATATGAACTGTTCACTCATTGTTGGTGTATGATGCTTCTTTCACTATATTGGGAGAAGAAAACCTTATACTTGAGCATTGCTTTGTTCAGTTGTTTGGTTCTTTTCAGCTAGATATATCAGTTTATCTGCAGCACTTCAGCTAGATAAAAAGTCTGGCCATGTCAAATTGTGAGGCATCAGGTCCCCTACTGCTAGAAAGCAGGAACAACTAACTTGACTTAATTGTATGTGGACTAGATTCATGAACTCCATAGATACTTAAATGCAAGGATCAAGGGCCCTACCAACTTCATTCGCCTGCATTCATAAACATTTTATTCGCTGAACAAGGCAATTAGTGTCATTTTTTTCTCCTGACAGTACAATGGCAATACTGATTTTGAAACATATGCATGTAAAAGCATTTGAGCATGTGGATCTTGATTGGCTTAGTAAAACAATCTTTTGGGTTGCAAAGAATGAATTAGTCAGTTGCATATATTCTCAAAATTCATTTCCAGTTCCCAACCTTACAGTTGGAGGAAAGTATAAGATACTGACCTAGAAATATCCAGGATACGCATCTCTACACATGTGATGTCATCAGTTCTCTTTCTGATGCTCCATTGACTGTTCCCTTCCACATTTCATGTCATTATTCAATTTTCAACACCCAGTGTTAACACCAAAACTCAGAACCTTTTGTGCTACATTGGGCTGCTGATGTGACTTTACTTGCTTGTGGCATAATGGGACAGCTTTAAACGATGCCTTAACAACCGAGGTCCAACGGTTGAAGCTAGCTACGACAGAGTTGAGTGGGGAGAACCCTTCAAAGTGCATGGTTCCACAGCTTTCTGTTAATGCTCAAATGTTCCAGTTGCAGCAGCCTTCTTCTACCCAGCACAACATTCATCAGTTGCAACAGCAGCAGCAGCCACGGAACGAGAATAGTAACACAACCTCGAAACCCGAATCCCTCCAATAGGATGTGAAATATGGGATTGTTGATTGGTTGGCCCTTCGTATTATCGCTCACTATAGTTTAATATCCGGTAGTAGTTACCAGATGCATTCATTCGTTCTTATACCGTCTTTCAATCAAGGTGTGTTAATCATTCATTCAACCTGTAATGCGTGTCCATCTCGGACTATGGTATGAAGTCATATACAAATCCCAACACTAATTTATGTTCTTATCTTTTGCTTAATTCTGGTAGATATCTTGGAGTGTACGACATTATTGGGCACAATTTCGTGTTTTTTCTTTATGACTTTGGAAGAGTTGATTCACTTCCGCCTTTGTAAGAATGATGCTTATTTTTTATTGCTTCATGTTCTGCTCGGTGGTTAAGCTCACCGCGTTATAAAATTTTATAAATATAATTTTAAAAGTAACAGTTTCCTCTTAATAAAAATAATAAAGAAATAAAAACTATATTCACTCTTGGAGTACCACTCCATGGGAAAAAGTTGAGATTATGGTTGTTGTTGAGGTGATCTAAGATATTTTCATATGTTAGACTATACTCAACATTCAAACGCACTCAAGTATTTTAATTTGAAGTGGTATGGAGTGGGTCATAATATTTGTGTTTTATTAGCAAAATATATAAATAAAATAATTATTCCATTACTATAATAAATTAATTATTGATGGGATCTATTACTTCAATTTTTCATAAACATATCTCAATTTACTAACTTTAACATAAAACTTATTCAAATATCTTAACTCACTACTATTTATAAATAAACTTAGATTATTTGAGATATTTTTAGCATTCAAATGGAGTTTTAAGAAGATAGATGGAAATTGAGGGTTGGAGATTTGCTATAGATCAGCAAGTGTACACTCTCACACCTTATACCTGACGTAAACTTTTTTTCCTCCCCTCAAAACGAACAGTTTGAAGACCTACCCACCCATTTCTTTCAAATTTCCACCCATTCAAATTTGATGCCCACGCCGCCCTTCCTCTGCCCAGCACCCCGCGTCGTCCTCGCCCTTCCCTTTGGCCAGCACTGCGGTGCATCGCTCCTCCCTCTGCAATTCCCTCTGCCCAACGTCGCTCCTCCCTCTGCCCAGCTCCCCTCTCTCTCTCTCTCTCTCTCTCTCTCTCTCTCTCTCTCTCTCTCTCTCTCTCTGTTTTTGTTTGTTTTTCTCGTGCATTTGTTTTTGTTATGCATTTGCATTTGCACTTGTGTTGTGTTGTGGAGTGGTAGGGTTGCCGTAAGGTTTTAAATTCACGCACAGGCCATTCTACAACTAGGGTTGCCGCTTATCTAGCGTAGAGAGACCTCCACTACTTGATCCTCCATGTCCAAATCGAGAAGAAAGTTGCAGTAGGCTAGTCACCAACAACCCACTATCGAAACAAAAGCACCTCTCACGGCAGCACCACACTCTTCTTCACAAACGATTTCCTCCCCTGCCACTCCACCCCTTGCACTGCCCAACATGGTTGTACCGCACGATACAAAACCCAATAGCCCCACGAGACCAATGCAATATTTATTCTTGTGTTTTTTTGTTTTTATGTCAGGGAACCTTTCCAAGGCAAGGCCCTTTGGACCCACCTCTGCAGAGTAAACCTCGATCCCGTGCACCACACTCTCGAAAGTTTCCCTACATGGAACTAGTTAAATTGCTGGCTTTTCATCATGGGATGTGGCCCCAAATGATTGTTTGCACCTATGAGATGTTGAATCTTAGACCTTGAAAGAAGTGATACCCCAAGACCAAGGCTTTCACCACATGGGCCAACCCCTTGGGGTTCCAATGCGACCTCTATTCTTTCACCACAAAAATAGAGCACTACACTTCCACCAAGCATAGAAAACTAGAAAGCCACAACTCTCCACAACCTCTCTCCTCCACTGCATGATGCTCCTTCACACAAACCTACAGCCACCGTCACGTCAATTGCTCTACCATGGGCAATATAGAGCAGCGACGAACCAACGTGCCCACGATTGCCGTGAACCAGCGAACCTCCACAAAAATTGCCTCATGGAGCTTCCAGCCACCCCATTTCCGTTGCACGATATTCCCTCTCTCGTTTGGCCCACAACGACTCATCTCTTTTTTTGCTCCTTGCTTCTCGGTATGATAGCACCCATTGGTCTCTCTCTCTCTCTCTCTCAGTGCTCTGCCGCCACTCTTGCCACCGTTGATCTCAACTCAGCCACCCATGTAGTCTTGCCTTCTTCTGCATGGTGTCCTCTATTTTTATTGGGAGAGCTTTCAAAAGAGAGGGGAAAGAGTGAAAAAAGGGAGGTGGAAGAGCAAAAGAAGAATTCCTGAAGGGAGTGGGAAATTAGGCGTCCTTGGGAGGTGGATTGAGAGAATTGGTTCACTTTAGTTAGTGAATCTAGTTCACACGTAGGGTGTGGGGTATGGGATTTGGCATAGTCTCTTTAACAAATTTAAGTTAAAAGTTTCGGTAAACTCTTGATATTGGACAAAGATTGCCCACGAGTTGCGGGCACATGGGAGAAGAAAAGAATCCCATTGCTCTACAAATTACGAGTTCCTAGAATTTGTACGGACACATGGCCCCTTGCCCTCACTCATCAAAGTCAAGGCGATGAGTGAGTCGGAGTGACCATTGCGAGTATTTGACAGAATATAATCTCATTCATGACAAATTATATTCACTTGATATAAGAAAGTTAATGTATAAATGAGATGGAGAGAAGGGAACGAACAGTCAGGATGGCCGAGTGGTCTAAGGCGCCAGACTCAAGTTCTGGTCCTCGTGAGAGGGCGTGGGTTCAAATCCCACTTCTGACATCTCTCATATTTTTTTTTTTTTTATTCCCCACCCCCCTTCTCGTTCTCTTCATAAACGGTAATTAATGTAATTTATGGCCAAACAAAAGCATAAATCATAAAAACTGATGCTTGTGTCGGGCAGAAAATGGCCGACTCTGCAGTTTGCATGGCCAGGAGTTGCACTTGCACTAAAGTCTTTCTTTGCTTTGCCCATTCAACGCCAATGATCTTTCCGAGGTGCGTGGCAAAGAGATCTCGGTTTGACGTCCGTACTAAAATTTTAAAAGTCGGTTTTGCCAGCAGATCACCCAAATGTTGGAGCTGTGCGTTGGTCATGCGACAAGTCAACATTGTAACTTTCTCAGAAGACAAAAACATGAAAGTTTGATATCATGTTTTTAATTATAATTAATAACATTGAAATCTTCTTGAGGTTGATATATATATATTATCAGCTGTGCTCTATTATATTTGTTCTTTTGTTTTGGGTGACTTTAGAATTATTTATTAAGGATCGATTTGTCTTGTTCTGTGGAAACTTGGAATTATTTACTTTGGTAGGATCTTTGTTTTTCGAAGCAACCTCAGTAAGGTATTTTCAAATAACAGATGCTTTTAACCAATTTTCTAATGCATTAAATTATAAAATTATTTTAATAACAAAATAAATATATAAATTTCTTTGTGACTGTTTAAATTTAAGAGTACAAGAACATCAATAACTTTCATGGTGCACGATTTGGAAACAATCATAGAATTTGTAAAAGTCACACATCAAGCAATTCATCCATGGCAAAATTGAATACTTTATTATGTAGTAAAGGGGGAAAAAATGGTAGTGGGAAGAGAGCCAGGAAGGAATAGTAAATACTCCAGAGTCCAGATATCAAAGCAGACCTTGATACACAAGATTTGACCTTGCATATAACAAGACCATGCAAAGAAAATCTGGTAAGCTCATAGAGATCAGATCATTGCCCATCATCACAAAAACTAAATACTACGACTAACAAAATTGTACAAGCATTATAGCTTTAAGAATCCGAATTCATTTGAGGATGCAGATACAACTGCATTTAGATCATAAAAAAAAAAACGTCTATACGATAAAGCCGACAAATCGAAAGCAACACAACTATCCATCCATGTATGACGGGCATTAGGCACCACTAACCTCCAATTCTGTTTTGGGTTTTGCTTGAACCCAACCTCCATCAATGGATTCTAAACTCCCATTTATGCCATCATCGACAAAATCACCAACCCTTTTCACCTTAAGTTCTCTAGGTTCAACAGGATACTTTCCAGAGAAGCAAGCATAACAATAATTGGGAGAGTCAGTATCCAGCAACTTCTTCAAGCTATCAAATGGCAGAAAAGCAAGCGAATCTGACCCAATAAACTCCCTAATCTCCTCTGCGTTCATCCTATTAGAAATCAACTCCTCAGAACTAGGTGTATCCACTCCATAATAGCAAGAACCGATAATGGGTGGACTTGCAATCCTCATGTGAACTTCCTTAGCTCCTGCCTCCTTTAACAACCTAACAATCTTGGAAGAAGTTGTTCCCCTCACAATCGAGTCATCGACAACCACAACCCTCTTTCCCTCCAACACTGCTCGCACCGGTGACAATTTAAGCTTCACACCAAAGTCCCTTATCTTCTGAGATGGTTCAATGAAAGTCCTCCCAACATAGTGTGACCTTATTAACCCCTGCTGAAATGGCACGCCAGCTTTGGCAGCATAACCAAGCGCAGCCACTACCCCAGAATCCGGCACTGCTATCACAACATCACAATCAACGGGGGTTTCAGTTGCAAGTATCTCTCCAAACCTGTAGCGTGACTCGTAAACAGACCGCCCGAAAATCACCGAATTGGGCAAAGCAAAGTATATATGCTCAAAGATACATTGTTTTGGTTGAGGATGAGGCATTAGGCAAAGTGATTGCATCCCACTTTTGTCAACCACCAAAACTTCACCAGGAAAGACCTCCCTCTCATATGTGGCTTCAATCAAATCAAGAGCACAAGTTTCCGAGGCAAACACCACAGCACCGTTCCTCCTCCTTCCCATAACCAAAGGCCTAAACCCAAACGGGTCTCGCACCGCAACCAGCTTGTCCTCGGTCAAGAACACCATTGAATAAGCCCCCTCAAGCTTCTCGCATGCATCCACAATTCTCAAAACAAAAGGCCTTTCTTTTGAAATAGCAATAAGATGAAGCACAACCTCTGTATCAGAACTAGTATTGAAAATTGAACCAGTCTCTTCAAGCTTAGCCCGAAGAGAACGATAATTCACCAAATTACCATTGTGGGCTACCCCAACAGAGCCAAACCTGTACCCTGCAACAAAGGGCTGCACGTTCTTGAGCATAGAAGAACCCGCAGTCGAGTACCGCACGTGACCAATAGCCAAATCGCCGGGCAAGTGATCGAGTTTCGACTCGTTGAACACTTCGGAGACTAATCCCACCCCTGTAACCGATTGGAGCACGTTGTCTTTAACGGCAACGATGCCGGCGCCTTCCTGGCCACGGTGCTGCAGCGAGTGGAGAGCCAAGTAACAGAGCCGGGATGCCTCCGAGTCGCCGAATATTCCGACGACTCCGCACTCTTCGCGGGGCTTATCGTCATCATCGAAATCCAGAGAATGATCTTCCGGGCATTGTTTTGTTGAGGGGAAAAGGTCGGATAGAGGGTTTTTAGATGAAGCTGAGAGAGGGGTTTTGTGGGTGTGAGAGGAGGTGGGGTAGTGGGACAAGCAAGGTTTGTGAGGGAAGGAAGATTTTGGGAGGACTTTGGAGGGTAGAGAAATATGGGTATGGGGTTGGTTCAGAGGGAGAGGAGCGGGTTTTGCTAGATAAGAAGAGACAGGGGAGAGATTGGTGGCGGCCATGGGAGAGAGTGAAAGAGCTTGAAGAGGAAGGAATAAGAGAGTTTGAAGCAGCGAGAGGCTTTAAGTACTAGGTCGTCTCATTCTAGAGACTCCGAGGGAATCAAAAGACTGATTCTGTTACCATGTATTTTGACTAGAATATTGATTCCCACTCCACATTTTAAAATAAAATATTTTTTTAAATAAACGCTATTTTTATAAAATTATCTCTTATTTAACACATTATTATAAAAAATATTATAAATAAATAATTTTTCTTTATATTTGACTTTCTTTCATAATTCGTATATATTATTATTGCCTAAATTATCCCAAAAAATCGTACAAGATGATATTTTGCCTCAAAATCCGGGGATTACATGGATAAAATTTGGATTGTCGTGTCATTATAATTATAGAAGGTTATAGGCTATAGGGGCTCCGATGATGTCGTTTTCCATATATCTAACTACTGACTAAGAATTTCTTTTTTTATTTTTAGTCCAACACTCCAACTTCATGGTTAGTCGGCTGGTCCAATGACTTTTGAATCATAAGGAGGCGGTCAATGTAATGAGCACTAGCCCCATCCCCACGTTTGGAGGACATGTTACATTAGATGTTTGGTTGAGTGCTTTTAATCTTTCACATTCTTTGCCACTATCATGCTTCTAAATCTACTTTCCTATCGAAGAATTAAAGCCACATTTTTTTTAAAAAAAAAAACGTTAGTCTGCAGTCCCAAAGGTACCGTTCGGTTTGACCGTTAAGGTAATTTTTATATTTTTTTTCTAAATGATGAATGAAGTGATTTTAAATATATTAATATATTTTTTTAATATTTAAATATATTAAAAAAAGAAAAAAAAACTCAAAAGTGACGTGAGGTACACTTGAGCGGACTATTCTGAGTGACAGAGTAGTCCGAATCTTTTTTTTTTTAAAAGAATAAATTCAATTCTTTTTATAATTATATTTTAAATGAATCATATTTTTGTGATATATTTAATAAAAATATCTAATTTTGATTTTTTTATTTTTTGGAGTACTTGTTGACCCAACCCACTTAAGGAGTTTGCGATTTGGGCAACCTCAGTTAAAGTTTTTTTTTTTTTAGAAGAAAAATAATAAATGTACTTAAAAAAAAACTTCCTTTTCCTCGTATCATTATTGATATGTTGAAAGAGTAACGTTACATATACTTACAATTTTTACCTATACTTTTATTTATAAGATTTATTTTGATAGTTTTGTTTTCAAATTCAAATTTTAAATTTTAAATTTCATAATTTTTAACATATCAATATCTAACATATGGATAAGTAATTTTTTTGTAAATTTTTCTTAAGTACAAATAATATTTTTTATATTGAAAATATGAAATTTAAAATTATTATAAGTAAAAATATAAGAGAGATGTTAGGGAATTCGTTTTGAGCTTTTCTTTTGTTTGCTTGATTGGATTTTTTATTTGTTTTTAATTTTTTTTGATTTGGTGATTAAGAAAATATTATTTAATATTTTTTTTCACATTATTTTTTTAAAATTTTTAAATATTTTTAAAAAATGAAAAAAAATTTAAAATATTATTAAATAATATTTTCTTAATTATTAAATAAAAAATAAAAAACTCAATCGGACAACAAAAAGGTGGCCCGTAATACCATAGTTAAGTCGATTGGGCGGTGCTAAACCAAAGGTACTTCTGAGTCAATAATGTCATGCTATGCTATTTGGTTGGCGGATAGGACTTGAGAGAAGACCTTGAAATTTGATACCCTCATCTTGGGCCGATGGAGCAGCAAGTGGCACAAGTTGTGGAAAAATCTACCCTCCACCTTTCTGCTTTTTCCACGCCGCTGGCTAATATCTATAGGGTAAGGAAGAGTTGGAATTTCTTTGGCAGGGCCACGAAGTCCATAGTATTTCTTGATTTTTCTTTTCTTTTTCTTTTTTGAAGTAATATTTTAAGTGGGGTCCTCATGGTGGTGGAACCCAAAGGATCAAGGCTCTCCATCGTCCCCACAGAACGGGAAGAGGTGCCAGTCAGGCGAAAGACTGCTGGATTACGTACCTGTTTTTGGGTTTCGAAAGTGAGTCCCAAAATCCCACGCTCCAAGAGAAATGGGTAACAAACATAGGGACGATAAAGGAGATACAGGACTACACCACAACCTCAAAGACACCAAAAGATATACCATTACCAACACAGCCTGTCCTTGTCTTCCCCTGTTCATTACGTTACTCTTCTCCAATGAATTATATGTGTTTATGTGGTGGGTCAGGCACCCACCCAGTTGCAACCCTTCGAATCTGGTATCTGGTCCATGTTCCGGCATGCTACATAAACATCAATCCTTCTTTCAAAAAAGATAAAAGAGGAGATCAGAAAGCGATAATAAAATAAGACAGAATCTTTCAGCCTTTTGCCATCTAAAACTCAATGGAATGCATCAACCATAACAAAACAACAAAGATGATACTTTAGACGACCTTTGTTTGATGTAAATGCTGTTCCTTCTTCGGATGGTTACTGCAATATCTTTTAATTGTAATTTATTTGCCTATTAGAAAGGATTGCATTAAAAATGGTGTTTTAAGGTGATGGTTAATAATTAATTAATTATATTTTAAAGCACTAATTTCAAAGTTTCATAATTGATAATTGTATTTTTATTTGTCGTTCTAAGATTATTTCATTGCCCAAAAGTGATATTATTTGAAATTCGAAAATATTTCAACTCATTTTATTTAATTATTATAAATTTTTAAACTTTCAAATCAAATACAATTAACAATTTAACTTTTTAAAATTTTTAAATTAAAAATAACAACAAATTCTATTCATCATCCTCATATCACACACATGATTTTTTAATTTTTATTTTTATTTTTTTTATCAAATATGTGATGTATGAATTATGAATAAAAAAACTCAATTAGTTTAAGAAGAATAGAACCAAAAAATAAAAATAAATATGGTATGTGAGATGATGAGTAAAAAAATTTAAAAATAATATTTTAATAATATTTTATTTATTTTTTAACTTTTATCACATATCATATGTCATATCATCTCAATTCATTATTCAAATCTCGAGACGTTAACATTTTAGTTAAAATTGGGTTGTTTCGAGAGAAAACGGCCGAAAATTTAACGTCGTTTAGGACTAAAGAAAATGAGGTCGTCGTTTCGTGCTTTAATTTATAAGGCCCTTTGATCTTTTGCACGCTCCTCTCTGTCTGTTTTCTCTCGCTCGCACGCACAGATCCGAAGAAGAAGAAACTTCCGATGGCGCCGCCTCCTGGACCTTATTCTGGAACCAGCACCCTCGCTTTGGTAATCTAGTTTCTCTCTTTCTCTCTGTTTGGTTTCCAAGAAAGAAAAAAAATGAGAAAAGGTCAAAACTTCATATCTCGAAGCTTTGTAAAATCCGTGGGTTTTTGGGATTTCCTTAATAGGTGGCTCGTGCTTCGGCTTTCTCTCTTGGACTCGTTTACGGTAGCCTTAAGCTCAAGTACCTAAAGGTACTTCCAATCGTTACTTCTTCTTTATGCAAAAATTACTAATGTTCGATTGTATTGCAAAAATTCATTTTTCATTTGCATAAAATTTCTTAGTTTTGGAATTTAGAGTTCAGTCAGTAAATGTTAGATTGACATACATATTTAAAAGTTCATTCTTTTAATCATGCACTGCTCGCTCATGAAAGTTTTTTTTTTTCCCATCTTCAGGCAAAGGCTAATTCTCATAAGAATGCTGAAGTAAAGGCTCATCACTGATGGGAATAGGCTCCCATTAACGACGGGATCTAGGCATGTCTTCTGTTTGGAATAGAAATAATAAATAATGATTGATTGTACCAATTTTTTCATCTTTGCTTTGAAGCATTTTGGATTCTGATACCCAGCCTATAGCTGCTGAAGTTTCCTATGAGCCATTGTTTTCTCTGAGATCTCTTTACATGGTCGCCCCCAATTGTCATGACATTTCAGTTTTTACTTCTGAGAACCATGGGGGAAAATCTTAGATGATTGTATCTTCCCTTTGTTTGAATAATTATCATTTTTGGCTCTGAATTCCTATTGTATGATTTCTGCAGTGTTTGATACGCCCTTTACCCTCTTGGCATTTGTTTGTCTTAATGATCTTTAGGTCGATATGTGGTTTCAACTGCTTATTTTCGACAAAAGAAACTCAGAATAAACTTATAGATGGATTTGTTGTGTACCTTGTACCCTAGGTGCCGTCATACTTTACTCTAAAATGATGAAATTGATTAAAGTTTTTCGTTTGGATTGGGGAATACCTGGATTGACTTCATTAGGCTTCTTGATAGCAATTTACCCAAATCTGTGTAATGTCACAAGTAGAACTGTAATTTTGTGCTCTCGTGAAGCAAGTAGAACTGTGGGCATTTGTTCTGATCTAATGCACCAATTTGAGAACATTTCATTGCTGAAGAGCCAGCTATGGACTGTTGTGTACTATAATTATAGAAGGACGCAACTGGTAATTCTATTTGAGGTTCAAAGGTGAGGGTTTTTTTTTTTCTTGTGTTTGAAAGAAAAAATGAACTCCATTCTCTTGGAATCAAATGAGATACCTGCAGTTCTGCAGCAATGTGCATTGTTTGCCCTTCATCCTACTCATAAAAGGAAATATGAAAACATTTGATTCTTCATACGATAAGATGAAGATGGACATGTTGAATTGGTAACAGGAAATGTTCTCACAAAACAATGTCCAGGCTAGAAGGGATCACCAACTGTTGATGACCTTCAATGTTCCTCATGAAGAACAGCGCGAAGGCTGTGAGCATTTAAGCCGTGGCACCTAGTTCATGGAGGTTGTATCCATGGCTATGATTGTGTTTCCAAGTTTCGGTTGTCTTGCAGGTTTGTCCTAATGTTCATGGAGGGAGGAATTACAGGACTTGCTAAGTTTCCGAGTACTACTGCTATTAGTTTCCCTTTCATCTCCATAAAATACCTTGACTCTGTTCTTACTGGTAACAAAACCAGGCACCTTTTCAATACGAAGAGTGTCCATTTTGTAGTTGCAAATGAATCTTGGCTTGAGATATACGTAATACGGGCATCAGAGTTCTTTGGAGGTGTAAAACAGAGAAGAAAACCAGAGAAGGGAAAGTAGAAAACTGTAGAAAAAAGAGATTTCAAGATTCGTGACTTTCTTGATTTCTGTACATGTACATATGACTACTGAATGAATATATATAGTTAGTTTATTTACACGTGTTGTATTTCTATTGGTAGTTAATTACAAGTAGACTACACCATCTCTAACACTTTCCCTCAAGATTCAAGATGTGGGATGATGATTCACATCTTGGAGAGGAGATAGGAGAACTGTCTAGCAGACAATGCTTTGGTAAGTATGTCTGCTATTTGATGCTGAGAAGACACATGCAGTGTACAAATGAGGCCTGATTGTAGCTTTTCTCTAACAAGATGACAGTCAATCTCTATATGCTTTGTTCTTTCATGAAACACTGGATTTGTTGCTATGTGTAAGGCTGCCTTACTGTCAGTCTGTCATAGTATAATACAGCTGGAGAGGGATGTGTTACACCAGGATCCTTCAGCAAAGAAACCAACCATGTGATCTCACAAGCACTTGATGCAAGAGCTCGATACTCAGCCTCTGCAAATGATAGTGATACAATATTTTGTTTCTTGGATTTCCAGGAGATAAGTGAATCACCAAGAAACATACAAAATTCAGTAACTGATCTTCTAATATTTGGGCATGTGGCCCAATCTGAATCTAAAAAGCCTTTCAAATGAACAGTGGATTTTGCAGAGAAAACTATACCTTGCCTAGCTGTATTCTTCATATAATGTAAAACCTTATTTGCAGCATCTAAATGTATAGTAGCAAGCTTGTCCATAAACTGACTCAAGTTATTTACAGCAAAAGCTAAATCTAGTTGTGTAATGGACAAGTATAACAGTCTTCCTATAAGTCTCATGTAATTTGTAGGATCAACCAAGAGATCTTCATCTATTTTCTTTAATCTGAGAGATTGGGTTCCATAGGAACTTGTGCTTATTTACAAGCAAGCAGACCTGCATCATTGAGAAGTTCCAGTGCATAATCGCTTTGGCATAAAGATAGGCCTTTACTTGTACGTGTCACTTCCAAACCCAAGAAGGATCATATCATTGCAACGTAGCCAAGCTTCATGGAAAGGATCAGAGGAATTTGTTGGTAACTGTAAAGAACCATCGATAAATGAGAGTTTATTCTTGGCCTGCAAAGCCATGCGTATAGATCGACTCCATGTGTGATAATTTTCACTCGAGAGAACTTGAGTGAAAAGACTAAGACTAGGATTATCTCCATGATGGAGAAAAAAAGGTGTAGACAAATCATTATTTGGATTAACAATGGAGGAAGCGGAAAAAGAGGACGCCATTGTTGAAAGAAAAATCTGATACCATGTAAAATAGAGAAGAAAACCAGGTAAGGGAATGTAGAAAACTGTAGAAAAGGGAGATTTCAAGATTCGTGACTTGATTTCTGTAAATGTACATATGACTACTGAATGAATATATATAGTTAGTTTATTTACACGTGTTGTATGTCTATTGGTAGTTAGTTACAAGTAGACTACACCATCTCTAACAGGAGGTGCTGGGTTAATGCTGGTTTGGAATCAAGGGATAATATTACACTTAGGCCTCTTACCTATTGGGCCTCTTCCTTAAACGGAGTTAGGTGGAAATAAAGTAGCGATGGCAGGGGTGGACCTCAGCATGGTCTAGATTTTATAGTTCCTTCCGAGTCCAGGCATTTGTGATACTTACCTGGTTACTTTGGGCATAGAGATGAGGAACTTTTTGCAGGTTTGGAATGTAGATGACTTGGATAGTAATGGTCTGCAACAAGATCCCGCGCATCATAGCATGGACTATATCCAGAATTCTCACTACTAATGAAATGGTAACCGGTCATGATTACCTGCTGACGAGCTGCGGCTCATCTGATTATGGAGTCGGTCATATTTTCGCATCAATGGGTGAGCAAAATATTTTTGTCATATTGGCTTTCTATTTTTTACAGGGTCCGATAGCATCGCCTTGAACCACTGGCTAAGGGGGTAATTTTTAGTCTGAGACTCTGAGATCTCTTGTTTTTACTTGCATCCTCAACTGGTATTATAACTGCATTAACAATTTTCTCACTTGCAATGAAATAGGAACTGGCCTAAGATTAGGGGTGAAAACCAACACTATCGGTGCAATTTTTTTACCAAAATCGACGCCGACCAATGGAGGAGATTTGCATGGAACAACCGACCATACCAGTCGATGGGGAGGAGAAATACATGCTGTATCGACTCTGGTGGTTCTCAATCCCCCTAGTGGTGAAGTTTGTCTGAGAGAGTAGAGAGAGGGTGTGTTGTAGAGAAGAGAGAATGAAAGAAACTAAGAATCGGAGAAGAAGATGGGAGGAGAGCTCAAATCGAAATGCCATTTCAATTTTTTTTTTTAACAGTTGAGATATAAAACGATGTAATTTCACTTAAACTTAAGTGGAATGAAATCGTTTTAATTGCGGTATATATAAAATATATACATTTATTTAATCGGTCGGTTCGGCAGTTTAGTTTGATCTAGGTTCAAATTGGAACCGAATCGGCCGTCATCGGTTTTACCTATTTTATGTTGTCGGCCGACTGGTTCTTGACTCCTTCGACATAGGTCAGTTCGGCCGGTTCCTATTACCCCTACCTTAAGATTGGAGAAGCAAGGCTTTGCTTATTTGAGATGCAATCGAGAACTTTGGCTTTTGGGAAGGGGGAGGGGGGTGGATCTTTTGTGTTCTGATTGTTCTTATAGAAAGTTATTTTTGTTTTCTGTTTTAAGTTGTACGGAAAAAACTACTGTGGTTTGCTCACCTCAAAATGATCTGTAATATGAAATAAGATCGAACTTTTTGGGTGAAGAACTCATAAATACAAAAGAGTGCAAGGGATTAGAAGGTCATGATACTCGATCATAATTTTGGGGATCAAAATGCTAGATCGACACTTTCAACCAAAAGAGTGAAAGAAAGCTATAATTGGAGTTTAAACCCTTGAATGGACTAATTTTAAGCAAAACCAACCTATCACAAGTTTATTCCTAAAGATTTTGGGAGTGGTTATGTGCCTCAATTAGTGGTAGACACTGAATTGGGTAGTGCATTGTACCAAAAGATTTTGATTCCCTGTTCCAGAAGACACATGATTTTGATTCCCTTTCACTTGGCTTAAGTTCAATATAAAATACATTAGCAACCTCACTTTCCTCCATAATAGGACTGCAAAGACTTCTTGATTCCCAAAACATGCTTGGATCCATATATATTGGCCCATCTAATCACTCCATGAGCAGGTCCCAGTATAAATTCCTCATATCCTCCATTATTTTCTATTTTAATCCACAGTACTATGTTAATAAGATACAGGGAGACAGGAAATCAAGGGATCAGAAATAGCAGCAACAAACAAATATGGACTGCATCTGTTCCTTTCAGCTTTAACTTTTGAACTTAACTTACTGTTATAGCCTTGTTCTGTTCTGCTAAACCCTTGTTTGGGATCAACCAGTGGATCAGTTTCTAGTGTTGAAGATGTATATTTTCTTGGACAATAAAAAGGATAGAAAAACTTGGTCTGAAACATGTCTATGGTCTCCATCTTTCTCCCTCACCAAATTTACTGTATATGCTCATTTTCCATATCTTAAATGCTCATTTCTTTTCATGGAAATTATCAGAGCTGATGTAAAGAATCCATGAAAATGCTACAGAAGAGCTTTGAGCTTTGAGTTCTGGTAACATGTGGGCTTCTCCATTGCAAAGGACAGACACAATCTAACCAAATCATATCATTTGTATCAAAAATATTTATCTCAAACTAAATGACACTAATCGATGAAATAGACATTTGTTTAATGCAACATCCCACTACAGTTTTTGGGACATCTCCCAATAATAATAATACAACATGCACTTAAAGTATATTATTTTATACAAGCAATAGACATAATCTCGTGATTATCTCCAAATTTAAGGCTACTCTTCCCCTCCTGAAATCATGTATATAAATACCCTTCTGCTAACAGTTTCCTCAGGAAATTCTCAACGAGCTCAAACCAACTCACTCTTAAGTACTAAGCATCGTCTTTCTCAAACTCACTTTTCCCCACTCTTTTCCGTCACTTTCCAGAGAAAATGTCTCCGGGGATGGGAAAATGCAACAGCATCCGCCGCATTGTCAGAATCCGACAGATGCTCCAGCGCTGGCGCAAGAAGTCGCTCATCACGGCCTCGCGTGCGCCGTCCGATGTTCCGGCTGGACACGTGGCGGTCTGCGTGGGGAGCAACTGCAAGAGATTCATTGTGCGCGCGACGCACTTGAACCACCCAATCTTTAAGAGACTTCTCGTGCAGGCCGAGGAGGAGTACGGGTTCTCGAACCAAGGCCCTCTAGCGATCCCGTGCGACGAGTCGCTCTTCGAGGAGGTCATCCGAGTCGTGTCGAGTAACTCATCCCGATCCTCGAGTCTCGAAGACTTCCAGAGGTGTTGCCACGTGGAAATCCGGAGCCATCTTAACTTCTTGGGTGAATCCGGACCGTTGCTTCGCGCGTCTTCTGAAAAATCAATCTGCTGAAATAAAAATGACCAACTGATTTTTGAATTTATTATTAATAGTATAAATTATTTAGTTTTTTTTTTTTTTAATGGATGGGGGTATATAAATCAGAGCTTAGACATAATACCGAGTCAGCTCAAATTTTTTTTTTTTTTTAAATCGAGTCAGCTCAAATTGAATCGGTGGAAAGTAATCAGGAAGGTTGCTATTATGTGATTATATGTCTCTTGTGAAGACTCGGATGATCGATTGTAGGATTAATTGCAGAGATGTAACAAAATTTGTTTTGTTTTTTGTTTTTTTTTTTATTGCCTATTTTGTGTAGTATACAATTACACATGCATAATATTTATATTATTTTTATATAATTATTACCAATGCTTGGAAAAAAATCTACCCGTGAATAACATGATTAACCGGAGCCTTTTCCGAAAGGTAAACTGAGAAAAAACTGGAAATATGTGTTTAAATGATTTTTTTTTTCGTTTGGAAATTATTGATTTTTTGATGTTTGGTTGGTATTTTAGAGCGATGCTATATATTATATTAACGAGACTATAACCTTACAATGCGTGGATTGTTATGTATGTTACGTATGAGGGAGAGATATTTAGAGAGACATGATTTTATAATGGAAAAATTTGAAACGGTTTATAAATCGATTTATTTGACGAAATAATATAAAAGTTGAAATAATGTATTTGGGTGGAGACTTAGAATTGATTTATATCTTTATATGTTAGAAAAGAAATTAAACTTAAAAGTTATAACAGTTCATAATGAAACATTATTTTTAAAAAGATTACTGTTCCATAAACATAACACTTCAAGTTTAATAGGTAGAGTGTCTATTTTTATGAATAGAATGTCACATCGAAATCATATGACTCCGTTTAAAATATAAAATAATATAAATATTGAATTAATATTTTTAGGTAAAGTCTTGAATCGGTTTATATCTTTACATCTAAGAAAATAATAGAAATTTAAAAGTTATAATGGTTCAAAATGAAACATTATTTTTAAAAGATTTATCGCTTTATAAACATGACATTTCAAATTTAATGGGTAGAATGCCTAATTTTATAAGTAAAATGTCACATCAGAATTATATGATTTCGTTTTTATATATCTATTACTTTTAAAAGGTTTAACATTTCATAAACATAACATTTCAAATTTAATAGGTAGAATACCTACTTTTATAAGTAGAATGCCACATCATAATTATATGACTCCGTTTTTATATATAGTAATATATATCTCATTTTCATTCTATTATATAAAATGTCACACTTTTAAATCATTTTTTTAATTTTTTGTTTGAAAAATTTTAAAAATTAATGGACAACATAATTTTGTCACAGTAGGATGATGATGAAATGAAAGTATAATATATAAAGTTTCATCACCCTAGGAGAAAGAATATATATATTTTTTTCTTCTTGTTGTCCTATTGTTTACCACAAAACTTGGCACGCTAACTTTAAAGATGCAAAATCCATTCAAAAGTCAAGATTTGAGCCCACTCGATCTTTAGATTTGAAGTTTGGTCTCAACATAACCCTATCATATTCAATAAAAAAAGAAAAATTATATACAATATACTATTAGTTTATTTTTATTTTATTATATAAGATGTGACATATTTATTATTATTTGATGATCTTTTATTAGATAATTTTTTTACTATTTAATGGTAATAAATATATCACATCTTATATAATGAGATGAAAGTAAGATGAAAGTATATTATATAACATGATTCGAGAAAAAAAAAATTCTTTTTGGTTGTTAATTGAGTACAGCCCATCTAAAGTTGCATTAGTTGTCAAATGAATGAGATGGATGACACTAACCAGCAAGACTTTGTATTATGGTGATGATTTGTTGGACACGGCTATACAATTTCGCCTTAATTTGTGCGTAAACTGAATGTAAAGTTGCTGCAATATTGGTGGATCCCAGAAACGACATTCACGCATACTCAATCTCATAAAGACATCATGATAATTCGTTTTCTACTCTTTTTTAACATAGAAAAGATATTTACAATTCTAAATCGTGTAAACGTAATTATTTTAAAAAAAGTAAATAAAACATTTGATCCACACGAAAAGAAAAATTAATTTATTAATAATAAACTTTATTTTTTTCAAAGCGATTATGCGATATTATCCACTTCATAATTATATATAAAATTATTCTTTTTAACGGTGTATCTCCTACAAATATAGAAGAAGAAAGACTTGAAAAAGTGAAGGTGGTCATCCTTTATTTCTTTTGATGCCTTTTCAAATATACAAACTGACTTGGATTCGTAGTATGTATTGCATTAAATCATATCAATTTGTATATTTATTTTTATAAAAATTTTTTGTGGGTAAAACAATTCTTCTGGTGAAATTTACTTATGACAGACATGATAGAAAAGAAGATGATGATATGCAACAGCCTACGTCGACCAAGCTAGCATAATATATATTCGATCGTTATGATGATAGAGAATAAAAAATCAACGGTCGAATTTAATTTCAAACTCGATGGAACAAAAGACCAACTAGAAAATAAATACAAATAGTTGTTAAAGTTGATTGCATTATTAATTAATTGGGAGATAAGCTTGGAAAAGAATGATTTAGACGTGAGCATCTTCCTCCTACTACACTCTTTTGGAGATCAAGCTTTTTGAGGAGCTCCGAGTTCCACACACATCTCCAAAGCTACATGTCATTTTGGCAATTATATAAAGTAAGTAGCTACTAGCTAGGCCAGGTAATTAAATTACTCTAAGCTTAGTCATCACGAATTATTTAAGAATAATACTAGATATAATCAAATGATATACTTTTTTTTTTTTTAAAAAAGAGAAAAGTTATGCATTAATCACTATTCAGTACCCCACACCCTCACATTCTATGAAAAAAATTATCAATGTGAGGTGTAAGATAGTGAATAATAACTAATGAGAATAATTTTCTTTTTAAAAATGAGACCTATTATTAAAAAATAAAATTTTCATATTTTTTATAAAATAACTTAATATTTTTATGTTATCATATCAGAAAACGTGATATTATTATTAGTTTTATAATTAGAAATTATCTAATAATTACTCTTACTAATTTATACTCAGCCTGCCGGACTTGGACTAGACAAACGTAGATTGGGCTCAAGACCAGGCTGCTCTGATTGGGCCCTCCATGCCATCTCTGATTCCCACATTCAAGGTGCCAGCTTTCCCAATGCTATTATATCGTCGGCCTCTCCCAATCTTTCTTTATACATCATGAGCTCCTCGATCGTCTCCCAATGGAAACAAAAAAATCTTGCGCATCAAAATCATGTCGACATTCAAGTAGTCACGAGTCAAAGAGAGATCGAACTTCATGTGATAATGTATAATTAGCAAAAAAGGGTAGTCTGACTATAGTATCATCCTACTCGCTGAGAATCGGATCGGAGAAAATTGCTGAGCATCATATGAGTAATACTATATATCACACTCTCATCTTATTTTGATCATATTAAATAGTATGTGACATATTTATCACTATTAAATGATAAAGAAATCAGCATGTGGTAATAAATATATCATACCTTATTTAATAAAATGAAAGTGAGATGAGAGTATGATGTATATAATTTTTCATATATATATATATATATATATATATATATATATATATAAAGGCTTAAGATTATGATTTGGATATGGGAAAAAGGAAACGCATGCAAAAAGTTGAAAAGGATCGTGCACGCTCATGGCATCCAGCTTTCACAAATTGTATGGAGGTAGCCCAGGCCCCAGCATGTCTTCCCCAAGTCTCCTACTCGATCGACCTCACGTACAACTTCCTTTCGGCCTTGTCCTTCAACCAACTCAACGAAACACTTTTATAAAATATATACAACTTGGAAAAAAGATAAAATAAAATAAATAAAACAAAACGTCATGAATGACAGAGTACAAATTAAAGATTAATATGTACGTACTATATATGATTGTATCTTATCCATGCAATATCCGTAATAACAATGCTATTTTTTCTTCCGTACGTATATGTTTGGATCGAATTTGATCTTATCCCAAATTACATTGTAATTAATTGGCTCTGATCAGAATAGAGCATGATCAGCTATTAATAATAATATTCTATAAGCAATTCATGCTGCAAGATCGTAGCTAGCTAGCGCGCATACACATACATATATATATACACACATATATACACACAAATATACACATATATATACACATATATGTTTATGTATGTATGTATATTTTTGAAAAACATAATGTCGAAATTCAAGTGGGGAAACTCATGAAGTGATTATAAGTAGTTAATCTATCTATGCTAGTGTGAAGTTGCTGATAAATAGGGGTGTAAAAAAAAGAAATCGAAAAATCGGTTGAATTTGACTGAACTTTCTAGTTTGTAAGCGGTCCTGTGCGATACCAATTTTTAAGAATCGAAATTGGTGCTAAACTGGTGCGGTGTCAGTTTTCATATTTTGAAAGTCAATTTCAACCAAACTGGACCAATATATATATATATTTATAATTTTTTGTATTATATTATATATATTATATGCTAAATTTTTAATTAATATAATATTAAATTTTAATCTTATTATTCAAGTATATTATTCATATAACATAAAATTAATATAACATGTCATATAACATAAAATTAATCTTATAATTTTTAATATAATATTTGATATAACATATAAAATTTAATCTTATAATATAAAATTAATATAACATAAAATTTCAATTTTCATAAACATTAATATTAGGTTATTAATATAAACTTACTTTTGATATATAAATATATATAATATGTATTTATACTATAATATAAATAGACTAATATAGATAATCTGTAAAATTGAAAAAATCGGACCGAAACCAAAAAATCCGAAAATTCCAGTTTCGCTAGTAAATTGATCCAATATTGATTCTTAAATTTTTAAAATTGGTGTATATCAGTTCGATTATAAAAAAATGTACAAAACCAGACCGAGGTGGACTAGTTAGTGGTTACACCCCTATTGATAAGCATGGTGTAGGTTAATGGTTGTTCAAATCTTGATCTACATATGCATGCATGTGCCATTTTAATTTTGGTTGGAATATTTGTGCCATTATTGTTGCTTTATTTTTGTCTTGACCATTGGCTTACAAATCCATGGAAAATTATAGAAAAACCAATCAATTAACAAATATTTAAGGAATTAGGTGTGCTTGTTCTATCATATCATATATATATTACATAAAAAGGGAGAATTAGACATAGTCACATTGTACCTATATCTCTGCCTGTTTGGCCAGCTTGATCTATAAAATCAGTATTTGGGAGTCTGGGACGTTCCTGAATTATATTAATAAAGCAGGACAAATTTATATCATAATTCCACGTGATAGTCCAAAGTCTGCAAGACAAGACAACATATATGTTCGTAGCTGTGCATGGATGCCTATATATTTGAGATTAATAAAAATTAAACCTGTTTAGACTGAAAAGATAAAATTTGCTAATATATATAATCACGTGGTTCGAGCCATATAATATCTGAGAACACATCTGATCAAAATCCTTAGTTTTTCAATGTTTTAAAATGTTCATAATTAATGGATTTTTTTAATAAAAAAAGTACCCAATTATATATGCAGGGTCGATATTCGATCATGTACTTTTGTTTTTGAGCCCAATGTGACAATAATTTATTTTACTAAAACCACAGTCCACATATATGTAAAGTGTTAAAATGATTACACTCAATACCTTTCAATTTGTGTGTATTTATTTTTATTTTTCTGGGGGATGGATGATACTCACACATTAGGGTGCGGAAGTGCGTGAAGGCCATGTGCGGAAAAAGCCATGCATGAGGGTCACACACTGAGAATTTCACTGTAGTTTCGCTTCATTCTGGTAGATTGGCGGCTGGAGAGTTGTGTGGTGGGACGCGCGTTGAGAGGCGGCCGTCGGGATGTGGTAGATTTGATAAAAACCGAACCGGTGGAAATGAGAGAAAGAAAACACTGTCATGAAAATATATACACAAAATAGTACTAGAAAAGGAATGGAGAGCACCCTCCTATCTGGTGGAAACACTCGAGAAAGATTGAATTTTTAGAGAGGAGTAGCTTCTCTTTCTAAAAACCGAAGGGTTTTATGCAAGGTTGGTCAATGAAAGACTTGTGTACTTAACAGTTAATCGATTAATACAGAATTATTTTCAACGGAGAAGATCAATTAATGGAGGGTGAAACTGGAGCAGGCAAGGCTCCTTCCAAGAAACTACAAAGAACGTGGGGGGTGGGACATTTGGGACAAAATGCTTGCAGAAAACATATTGCAGCCAACTGTGAACTTGTACGCCTGAATTCAGCACTTTTTTCTCTCAAATTGATGTGAGAGATATGTATCAGTTCTTAGTCAATGATCACCCTGTTTGTACATGTGAATTCTGTCCCCAAATGGCCAATGGGTCGCAGTAGTGATAAATACTCAATACTTTTCACAATATATATTATAAAATAAAAATATTTTTATAAAATGATGTCAGTCTTATAAGATATTTTATAAAAGTAACCCCTCATTTTAAAATATGATTATATAAAATATTATATAAAGTGTCGTGTGTTTATAATTTTTCTTATAGTAAATAGTATATAATCTTTCTCGGCATGCTTGTAAATCCTGTAAACGTGAATATTAATATATAGTCAAGGAATAGTAATCAAGTACAATAATACCACTCAAACGCGTTGAGAGAGAGAGAGAGAGAGAGAGGGAGAAAAAAGTCTTTGGGTCATCATCTGGGTCATGCTCACTCTGGATGCTAATAAAGTATCACATGAGACACGACCAATATTTCATTGATAGAAATTGACTCAAACTTCGATGATAGATTTAGGGTTAGAATTTAGATTAAGAAATGCTTTAATCACACAAAAATTTAATAAAAGTAAATTCATAAATTTAGATCATGGATATAGTATGTTATATTGTAGAATTATTTTTATTATAAAATAGATATAATATATCATATAAAATTATATTAATTTATAAATTTACTTTAATAAGATCTCTTAGTGACTGACTATAGCACTTTTAAATTAAAATTGAGGGCTGATCAGTCTCTCTAAATGCAGATATTCCAGGCATTCAGACCATCCCAAGTGAACCTGATCAGTACTAAACCACGCATCTATCTCGAAAGCAATCTTCAAGTACAAACAAATGCTTAAACCTCCAATAATTCCACTTGCATGCATAATACATCCAAAGACAAAGGAAAGACTAAGTTTCAAAGATTCAATTTTATAAAAATATCAACCATGCTCAAGATAATGCTTCAACCTGATCTTCATGAACTCACTCTGAACATTGAGGATCACCTTCTTGACATAGCCCTAGATTCCAAGAAAATCCATCTCAATAGGCCTATCATGGCTATCAACACTGGGCAAGTACCTTTGGAAATAGTACCTATGATCTTTCTCCTTCACGATCACTCGATCGGTTCATTAGTTCTTGTGCCATCATCTCTAGTACTGTCAGTCACGTTCATCCCATGTAATGCATATACGGTGGCTATATCATGTGTAATGATTCTTCACACTGTTTGATGTCCATTTGTTTCTTTTTGTATTTTTGCTTTTCAAAAGCGACCAACTTTTCATATTGGGGCACTCCGAAATCAAAACCTAATCTAGCCAAAAAAGAAGAAAAAACCTCAATCTAATAATAAAAAGTACGCCTCATTCTTTGACAAGCTATTCTGTTTAGTGTTGGAGTGCTTTCCTTCCAAATCCACCTTTTATTATAAGGAAAACACTATATCCACAGAAAAAAACCACCGAAAGTCTTTGATTTGACTCAAGATCTCGTTTTTGTTAAAGTTACAAGGCACTCAGGACATATTAGAGAGAGAGAGAGAGAGAGAGAGAGAGAGATTTGAAACGTTAAACAGGCAAATTATCACCCTTGCTTCCATTAAACTCATCTCACAGGGCGTAACACCCACCTCTGTGAGGAAAATCTCAACCTTTATACATCTTCATACGTTAGAGTCATCGAACATAGAAAACCAAATGGCTTCCTAACAAAAAATGAAGGCCAAAAAAAGAAAGAACATGAACGAGAAATGGAGAGAGATGTAAAAAAAAAGAGAAGAAGAAAGTTTTCCTGCTTCATCTTAGCCATCTTCTCCAAGAAAACCCATCAAGTACTAGTTGATCTTCTTTCATCTAAGCATGGAAGTTAGAGAGCGGAAAACGACTTCTTCGCAGGGAATGGTAAGACCCATATCTTGATCGAAGCCGAATTCTTCTTCAGCTTGGTGGAGGAGGCACTGGAACTCAGGGTGACTCAAGAATGAGATTGGGACAATATACCTGCTTCTATTTTCACCAACATAGACAGCAAAATGGCCCTTTGGGACGTCTAGGGGAAAGCTATCCTCGTCGTAGCCATGCTTCTTTCCCAAGCTCGAACATCTTTTGAGGATTTGCTTGATAACTGCGGTTTGAGGAAGTTTGTTTGATATTCTAATGGCCATTTCGAAAGTTTTGAGACAAATGGTTGTCTCGGACAAGAGAGAGATGGAAGCTAAGGTAAAGAGATAAGAGATTGGTGAAGTGGAGGTGGTGGTTATGGGAGGGGTGGGGGGGTATTTATGATGAAGGTTGAGAGAGAGAGACAGAGAGAGAGAGGGAGAGAGGGAGAGAGATCATGTGGAGTGTGGGAGGAAAGGACAGACCACGGGTGTTTTGGGGGTATGTGTAGTATAGGTTGCAAGGACAGGGTGGGAGCCAAGCCCATTGGTTTTACTCTTTCATGTGTTGGTTCTCCTGCTGACAACATGGACCCCAAGTAGTTGTTTTCATTTATAATTCTCGAGGTTCTTTTCCACAAATTGATATTGGAAAATGATTTCCGTACAATTCCTCTACATCTATTTTATAATTTCATTTGAAATTGAGGTTAGTTTTATAAATTTGAGAATTTTTTTTAATGAATTAACATGATTGTATTGATTAATTTCAAAATGAGTAGTAAAGTAGTTGTAAAAAAGTTGTAGGTTGTGTTTGGATAGTCACGTTACTATTATTTAATATTTTATCATTATTTTTCATTTACTTTTCACTAATTTTTATTACTATTAATAGATTATTTGAGATCAACTCATTACCTAAACGTAGCCTAGTATATATGTTTGCAGTTTGCGCTCCAATAGAGTTTTGTTTGGTTCACTTTGTTCTATCTAATATCTTTTTTATTTTTCGAATAAATTGAAATGTATGATGGAAAGTTTTGGAGAAATAATCTAATATCTGTAGGTGAAATGATCCATTAATTTTAATTTTAGAGAAATGCTATTGTTCATCTTGAATTTCTTCATTTGTAATTGATGTTCAAGCAGTTGATATATGGAGCTACTTAAACTATACAACTGCGTTAGTCACTGTGAATAAAAATTATAAAATAAAAACGAACTTAGTAGCATTGCTTGTAATTTTATGTGATTTGTTGAGGGAAAGACTACTGAATTCGATGACGGGCGAAGGTCTCCACTCTTAACTGAAAGTATATCTTCCCTATATTTTAATGTTCTACTTAATATAATTAGATTATAGTAATTCTCTCTCTTTCTCTCTACCTGAAATCGCTTACAATAATTCGTACTCTTTCAGTACAGTCCCATTGATGCTTGGCTTTTTCCAATTGTTGGCTTGTGATTCTGCGGACTCGGTTACATTCAGGTAGGTCAGAGATACTTTTAAATGAAAATTAAAAATTAAATAAATATTATTTTTTAATATTATTATTATTTTAAAATTTAAAAAAGTTTTGAATTATTTATTATATTTTATATAAAAATTTAAAAAAATAATAGAATAAAATAAAATGAATAGAAAAAAAAGTTAAAAAAGGTCTGGCAAAAAACCATGTGCAAGTCACTGCAACCTTTGCAGCTTTTCAACTCCCTTTAACCCACAAATCGTTACACTTTCTGAGGAAGTTAAAGCGAAGCCCAAAAGTCTGATTTTTTTCCTTCCATACACTCAAGTTGCTTATTCACATATTCTCCAGGATCCTAACTTGTTTCTCTTTTGGACCGACCCAGGATAACTGCACTGCCTTTCGTGGAGTAGAGATGGCTATTTGATTCATACCCATTTATGGGATCCTCACAACCAAATGGGTGTAGAGATTAAAAAGACTGCTACTATGAATGACTTCTTGCCAGTCGTCAAGGAACCTTATTCTAGTGGCACATGATTCAACAGGTTTTTTTTTTTTGTCACAACTTCAGGAGATGGAGAAATCAAAGGTGAATTTATAACATAGAAAGACAATGGTACGTTTGTTAAATTCCCAAACAAAACATCTAATTTCCTATAATTGCAATGTTTGGAACTAGAAGAAAAAAGCTTCTCCAGAACAAGGGGCTGCTTCTCATGTGGTCCAGTTGATACCATCACCACTCTTTATAGAGGAGTTGTAATCAGTCATAAATCTACTCCAAATGTGCACCACTAAAACCTTTCTACTTCCTAGCTTAATTGGCTCCTTTAAGCAAAGTTCTCCCCTCCATGTTCTAAGGCTCTGAAAGAGATTATTTGTTATATACATTTCGTGCCCTGATACAGCAATGCCAATTTCCCTTTTTCCTATTTGTTTGTTTGTTTTTTCTCAAGCCCTCAAGAATCGTTTACGGTACACACCATTCCTGACATGCACAGAAGCCCTACAAACCCATTAGAAAATACGTCCTTAATCGGTACCTTAACACCAAGTCTAAAAAATCTTCATCAGCTGAAAGACACAAGTATTTTCTATATTCTAATCACAAATAGATTACATAAAAATAATTTCACAAATTAATGTGACATGATATGATTTATTAGATTGTAAAGTTCATTTTATTATAAAAAAGATATAATAGATTACATAAAACTACATCAAATTGTGAATTTATTGTCCACTAGTTATAGAAGTGATCATATGTAAGTGAGGATTAGACTGGAACTGGAGAACCTGAAAAGTACAATAAATAATTTTGTGTACGTTGTTGTCCTTGGAAGCAACTCTCCCATGTTCTGTGAATGAGATTGGTCCGGAGGAGAGAGAGGATAATAAACAGGAGGGGGACTAGAAAGGCCCACCATTCTCACCTAAATCATGCAGTTCCTTGCAGAGCCAATAGACTAGACGATTTTCTTTAAGGTTGATGGTGACTCTACCTTTGGGTTTTACACATGACGGCCATGTTACTCTTGCCCCAAACAAATGAGTTGCGAAAAGGATTGTGTCCGCCTAAATAATTCACAAAAAAGTTGTAATTTGCGTGCGTTCCTCTCTATGAATCCTTCAATTCTGTAAAAACTTTTTTCCTGAGTTATTTTGTCCTCTATTACCATTGAAAGAATCTGTCCTTTATGACTCTTGCTGCAAATTTGGTCAGTTATGGTTAATGAGATCATGATATTAAAACATGACTAGACAAGATGGTATTATCTCTCTCTAAATTTTCTGAGCGTCGATAGTATCTGAGAATATAAGATTTATGCAATGATATCATGAGGGTGTACATAAGAAAACACCATTCACACCCCCCGCGGGTTGTATGGAACGAAGAGTCTGGATTTCAATGATAGATCTCGGTGATGATGGCAAAAATAGCCCTATTCATTAGAATGGAAAACGAGGGAAAGAGATCCCAGAGTGGGCTTAGAGGGAAATGGTCAAGAGAAAAAAGGTAATAGCAGGTGTGCATGACATATAACACAAATAGCTAGACGGGCAAGTCTGCAAATACCAATCATTACATTAGAACCTTGAGTCTAAGAAGCCTAGAATCAGATAAGGTTATGCAATAATGGAGAAGGAATTTAAGAGGATTTATGAGAGTTGAGGATAGGCTCAAACCTGGTATGTGACAAACCAAGATGTGAGCGATAATGGAAATAAAGTGCACTGACAAGAACAGCAAATGCAGGCCCTTCCGAAAGCTATTGGCAATGGTCCCAATTCCTAATACACCGTTTATGAACATCAAAAGGACTAATGGAAGTACTTCAGGAGGGCCCTCAGCTTTAATTGATATGAACTGCATAATTCATCAAGGGAAATTGAAAGGAAAATTTAACTAACCAGGGTTAATTTAGGCGCATATTTAGAGAAGACAATAAGCATAGATTACATAATTATTACAGAGCTGAAATATTAAAAATGATACACACTTTAAAGGAAGATATTAGCAACATACAGAGTTTTAAGGAGCAGTTTCCAGCCTTTCCACTCACCAGGCCCCATCTTGCAGACAAACCTTATGGAGAAACATGATGCATATTAACAAAGCTTTCACTCAACAGGTTAACTAGACATTGGTCTTCTTGACTCATCTGTTAAACAGAAAAGGCTAAATCCCTTGCAGGCATCCTTGAACCCAACAAATTATGAAACAGTACCTTCTGGAATACCCTCATACGTCTTTTGTTCTAATGATCAAATAAGCCCCATATAGAAGATGGGTTCCTTCACTAGGAGATTATAATTTATATAATCATACTCGACTCTCTGTGCATGAACAGACTCGTTATGTTTTATCAATTTCCCCTTAATAGTATGGGAAATGCATTCATTTTCCTTTGCTTCACTCAACAGGATTTATAACAAATGCTATATTGGAGAGAAAAAAAAGTCAACCAGACCACATGCTTTTATTTCACGCATTTATGATAAATGCTTTAATTTCTTTTGTTGATTTAATGATATATTTGTGTTTTCCTCCTTATTTATAGTTTTTTTTTTTTAAATATCTTTAAGTGAGACAGTCAAAATATTCTCCACAGCTGAGGAGATGCACATCACTGTTGCAAATAGGGCAACAGGCTTATATGATGCAAAAACCACTTTGAAGTTGAATCCCACAGAATCTGCATGAATAAGATAATATTCACGAGTCAGAGATTGTTTTCAACTGTTGATGCTGCCCATCTATCATGCTTATTTGTCTCCTGAGTTTAGCAAGATGAGCTTGTACCTAATACAATCAGAGCAAAAACAAATGGTCAAAACCTTGGCTTCTACATTTTTTCCCCCAAAAAAAAAAAAAAGTATCTAAATTAAGATATGTCAATGACAAACTTGCCTAAAACAACATAATGTGCTTTCCACGCTAAAAGAATACATACACGTTCAGATTCTTCCATATCTCTATAGACACAAAATCCACCCCACTATCAACTCTGAAAATTTGGATATAAAACCCATTCAGACAAAATTCTGATCCTAGTTTAGACAATAAGGTCTAAGCGATCTATTAAGTAGCCCGCTTGAGATGCAGAACTCCATGACATGTTAATCAATACAAATGTGAGGGTAGAAAATGATGTCCAACATGATATGTCAATAATGAGCATACGTGCCCATAAAAGCAATTGAATTGGGAAGAGAAATAAAGCACTATCTTTACAGACTCTACACATACTGATATAGAGCTCAGTCAAGGAGGTTAATTTAATACACCAAATCGAAGAAGCAAAATCGGCAAAAACATGTAGCCTCAGCTATTTGGCATTAAGCACTAATCCTGTTCTTCCATTCCATTCACACTATGTGAATAAGTCTGAGTATATGGCCTCAACCATTTCTCGTCTTTAGAGTTCAATAACTTTTCCAATCTTCTGAGGCTCAGAAATGTCTTTAAATGTATAGATAAGTATTTTTCTTTCTTCTTTATTTTATATTAAGAAATTTGGAGGGGGAGCTTAAATAAGGCTTACATGTTTTGGGGCCTTTTACATGAGGAACTCGTACAGATAGGGGTAATATATCATTATGCTATAGTGATGATTCAGCAGTCAGTCAATGAGTGTTCCATAACTTGGATCCCTGAAAAGTTTTGAATCATTAGAACTGTGGAACTATATTTCCACTCCATTGTTTGTGAGAACACTGTTTTAAGGACCTGCGCATCACAAAAATGACCAGATGAAATGCCTATAGTTCAAGTTAGCCTACTTCTGGAGTATGAGCCTTTATTGAATGGTTTTCATTCAATTGCATGACAATGATGCTAACCATAAAGAACTGTTATGATTTTATCAAGATGTTGTGATGTTAAAAACAAAGTTCAATCAGTTTGCGTATAAAAAAATATACAGCCCAATCATTCCTTTTCTCTGGAAGGAAACTTTAATATTTGATCTACCCACGCCTAATCGTATACTGGTCTTTTCCACCACAAACTCCAAAATTAGTAGCATGCACCTATCATATATGACAAAAGCGAAGAAGAGACTCTTTATATTGTAGAACAAAGTCCTCTGATCAGGTAACCAAGTTTATTCTAACGGGCAGAAAGATAAGAAAAGTTTCAAGACAGTATCTTAACAGAACATAAACATGCAGAAAGGATGGTACCAGCACTGAAACATGCAATGCATGACATACGGATTCAGATTCCATACAAAGAGAATAGACATTTATGGTTAATGACTTAGATCATCTAGTCTCCAACAAAAAAGGTTGCATCACGGACAGCACACATGCTTTCAACGAAGCAAGGGCGAATATACTCTTAATTGGATGGAAGAACCATGGAAAATATCCAAGACTCTCACTAATAATAAATGAAAAGTATTCATGCTTACCTGCTGACGAGCTGCTGCAAGTTGTAATAGCTCATCTGCTTCTGAGAAATTCATGAACCACTGACTCAAGGGGTGGTCTTTAGTGTCACCTCTCTTCTTTCTATTTGCATCCTCAAGTGGTACTGCAAAAACTTTTAAAAGGAATATTGATTAGTAGAAAGGATGGTCGCGACAAATTAAAGACAGAGTAGGAAACAAACCAGGAGGCGGCAAAGTGAATCCAGTGTGTAATCTGGGCACATTTACAGCTGGATGATTCTGCACACGAACTAAAAAGCCTTCTGAAGGTTCAGGGAATGCGATCTCATCAAAACATTCCACAACAACAGGCTTTTTACTGGACATGGGTCCAGATTCATCCTCTGGGTACAACTTCAAATGATGATATCTATGAATGGAGAAATGCTAAACTTACTATAAATTTCACTGTAAAAACCTTACAAACTCCATATAATATGTGACACATCACTAGTCTAATAAATATTAGTTTGACTTAGTTTTCTATTTTGAATTTTGATTGGTGACATCAGTTTGTAAAGCCTATGTAGTAAAATTTGTAGTACCTCTAGCATTACTTACGTGAATATAATAAATAATATGATGTAAGCTGAATAATTTATATGATCCTTGCACATTTTTCCTTCCTCATTTATTTCAGTATCTTGTATATTTCATTCAAGCCTTCTTTTGAACACAGAAACGATCAAAAAATATAGTTAAGGGGTAACACTTGGCACAAAATACATTCTAAAACTCAGTCGACTTAGTTTGGCCTCCTTAGCCAGGCTGATTGGTTCCAATCAAAATTTTTGGAGATGACCGAATAATATGTTGTGTGAACAAAAACATGAAAATCAAATGATAAAAAATTGTAACTCAAATTACTTTTGTTAAACCCGATCCAACATAACCCATCAGAGGGTGATTCTTGATCTATATCAATCCTATAATACAGGAACCCGGGGGTTATTGATCCAGGTCATATTGATTATTGTGGACTTCGGAACCATGTACGAATTGTTTCAAACTTAATTTTGTATTATTATTTGATGGACGAGCATGGTATGGATATTTGATCTATCCTCCAAAACACATGCTGCTCAAATACGTTTTGGGCCGAATAATGCCAAAAACCAAATGAATCAGAACAAGAAACCTATTAAAAAAATCAGAACAATAAATAAGCTAAAAAAAAAGAACTTACAAGGTCAATGGCTTATCACAGAGATCGCTATGGAAGTAGAGAGTAATGGCGATTTCGAATTCTCCCCACCCAGCTTCCGATAACTCAAATGGCGGTGACTCTACAACCCTTGTGGGGTTCTTGAAACTGGAATGCAACTGAAAAACAGCACGTTTTATCACCACCCCTATATCCTCATTCGTCGCCCCACGAACATACACAGTCCACTTGTGCGACTGGTACCTTATGAAAATTAAACAATTACAAAGAACAAGCATTTTATTCAATATGTAAAGCAAGCTATTCGAGGAGCCATAAAAGCTACCAAAACAAACACCTAAACGGTACTTACTCGCTTGCCTTCTTACCAAGCCAGAATGAGACGTTACCATACACGATGGGAATGCTTATTTCAACGTCTTTGAGTTTTTTATTCAACATCTACAAGAAAATCCATTAACAATGGCAAACTAAATAAACCATTCTGTAAAGATATAATAGAAAGTTCAAAACAATAGTCTCAAAGAGTGATATTCAAAAACGGTTTTTGGATTCTCGGAAGCGTTATCATGTCAATAACATGATGGGTAATCATTGAATCCTTCATTTGATTTTAATGCAACTTATGAACTCACGAATGGTAGTTTATTAAAGTAAAGCAAAACTGAAAACAAGTTATTTGCATTGAGATTCAAGAAGGTTTTCATAAAACAGTTTGAGCTTCTCGGTAACACTGTTTTGGCAATGTGGATAATGCGTATGCATCCAAATTCGAATCAAACAAAGAAAGGGGTACCCTCTTATCACTGTCTTCGGATTTGACCATTTTGATTTTGGTGCGCTGTGATTTGGGTGTGGGCTCACTTGTAGCCGGTTGATCTTGACCGATCTGTTTGGAAGACGAACTGTTGATCATATCTTCAAACGCGCTCCTCTTCCTCCTTGGGATCAGACTGGAATGCACGAGTTAGGGGTTTTCTACGAGACATTAGTGTATGTTCTCGATGTCAATAGGGTCTCTAGAATGATTGCCTACTGCGAGATTTGCATGTGTATCCGTGAGCTCACCTTCACCATACCGAATAGTTCCCTGTTTCATTTACCGTTAAAATGATGTGCATGACCCAAATCTATATTTGTGGGTGGTTTTGCAGTGATGCCCTTATGCTTGGGATAATTATGGTTTTCAAGCCCAAATTTCCTAAACAAGGGCCAAGTTCAGACCTTCTCCATATTCTCCTCATTTATACCCTCTGCTCAGCCACAAAGTTATATTTTCTACTCATATTCATGCTTTGGAAACTGAGAAGCGAGGTCGACTGCATGAAAGAGGGAGTTGTTTGTCCCTCGGTTTCGTATTCTTGAGGATCAAGTTTAATATCGAGATTTAGTACTTTCTTTTGATAGTTATATTTGAGAATAAATACTTGGTTTTGTCACTTTGTTCAACAAGAAATGATATTTATAAATGGGCAAGCGTCGCTCAATCTTTATGAAAAAATGAATAGATACAGATCTCACATGAAAAAATTTAATTTTTTAATAGTGAACTATATTCTTTTTTAAAACGATTGCGCGACGCTTATACACTCCACGACTGCATGTAGCATTACTCTTATTCAACTGAGTCCAATTGTGTGAACCATCATTGCGTTCTCTTGAAGATGTTACTGTTAGATCAGATATAAAAGTTGCACTGCTCAAAACATGAATCAAATGACGAATAAAAGGACCCTGGGTGTTCTATAGAACCCAAGACTGACTATACTTCAATCATCCTTACAAGGAAATTGTTATTGAAAGTTCCTTAAAAACTGAGACTGATAAAGATTCTCTCTATTTCACGTGAATTGAAAATTAAGGAAACATAAATGCCTGTAGCACACCCGAATGTAAAAAGGAAATCCAAGGTAGAAGAATGAAGAAGATTGAAAGAGGAAAAACAAAGTTCTTTTAACATTCCAAATAATAGTCCTTATAAACTACTGCCTCAGTACGTATACTTTAGGCACCCATAATCGGAAAGCAACAATAAGGGCCATGGGCAAGTTCGAAAATAAAGAAAGACTAGGCCTAGTTTGTATTCGTAATCCATCTCAACCCACCTCAACTCATCTCATCTCATCATTACAATTTTCTCAAATTTTCACATAAAATATAATAAACAATTCAACTTTTTCAAATTTTAAAATAACTTTTCCAAATTTCCACACAAAATATAATAAATAATTCAACTTTTATTCTACTATTCACAAACAATCTCAACCCATCTCAACTTATCTCTAAATCTAAATTACTCCTAAAGTAGATAACTAAGCAGAAAGCACATGGGTTTCTACATCACCACTCCGGCCCACTAGGACAAACTTAATAAATCCAATGTAACAAAAGAAACAAGTTAGCTGGAGGCCCATCAAGCCCGGCCCAAGTTAATTGGGTTTTTTACAATGCCCGTTACCTCAATTCACCAAATTGAGGTGTTTCCCTTTCATCCAAGTAATAGGAACTCATACACACAACTAATAATACAATCACCGATGCAAAGCCCCATATAGTATGACTGGGGGTCACCCAACCACCTGCAAAAACAGAGATCCCAGATGAAACTTTGACTGATGCATTTCGTTTTCCGGATGAGAGATGCTAACCTGCTTGCAAGGATTCCAGCCTTGGGTCTTTGGGTAGACCAAGTGTATTTTGAAGGTTCTGGTTTCAGCCGGGATTTAGCTTCACCTTTGTTCTTGTTCTTGACTAATAGTCCATAAGCTTGTCAACTTCAGACCTCAGACCCCTTTTTTTCCTTATAAGTAACTTCTGAACTTCAGACTTGGAGATTCCATTGCAAACATGTTAATTACAAGCTTCATATATAACATTACCCAACGTAGTTTTCCATCTCCCTTCTTGTCACTTCCTGTTTCAACTTCTATTAAATGCTTCCATTTAATCACTTACATCATCAGAACTTGAGTTTATAGGCCATTTGAGGTAGCTTTAGATTTAGAGTCGAGACATCTGATAAAGCAAAACCTCAGATGTTGTACATATTCCTCTTTCAGAGCTACGTGACCTCAATCCAACTACATCCAATCTCTTTCTTTAACCCTCTCTCTTTCATCAATAACCTCAACTTCTCAATCTCATTCCACATACCAAATTTTGCATATAAATTTGATAATATAACATATACCCCCACATTCTGTGGATCCAATTCAAGTGCCTTTTGAGCAGCCAACTTGCCCAACTCTATATTTCCACAATCCTGACAGGCGGTAAGCAAAGCACCCCACATGGAAACGCTGCAACTGCCATGCCCTTTATAGAGCGTCCCATTCACCAGCTTCCATGCCCTATCTAACTGACCAGCCCTACAAAGCAAGTCAATCAGACAACTGTAGTGCTCTTGGCCAGGGAACAACCCGAAGTCACAAGTCATTGATTCAAAAAACTTGACCCCAAGGTTCACTTGGCCAGTGTGACCACAAGCAGAAAGGACTGTCACAAATGCCACCTTGTCTGGTTTAATCCCTTCCTTTAACATTTCTTGGTATAATTGAACAACTTCTTCAAAGTATCCGTTTCTACCATACACACCAAGCATTGAAGTCCATAAAACAACATCCCCTTGACACTCTCCTCTTCTAACCCCTGCCAAATTAAAGACTTTCCAAGCCTTCCCAACTACGCCACACTTTCCATACATTTCAATCAACGAACTCTTCAGAAACACATCTTTTTCCACATCATATAGCGTACGGATCAAATGAGCATGCACCTGGATCCCGACTTTAATAGCAGATAGCCCAGCACACGCATGCAATATTGCTGACAATGTGAAGTGATCATAATCCAAATTCAATGCAGGCATCTTAAGAACCAGTTGAAGTCCCTCAAGCCACATCTTAGCCTCACCATAACCTGATAGAAGTGCATTAGCACACACCGTGTTTTTTGCAGGAATTTCATCAAACATCGCTTCTGCATCCTCGATAACCAACAACTTTGCGTAAAAATCGATTAGAGCGCTTCCTACGAATACACTAGATGACCAACCTGATTTGGCCACAAGGGCATGCACCTGCTGACCGAATCTAACATTTCTGATAGATGAGGAAGCTGCTAAAGAGCTACACAATGTGTAAGTATCCATAGGCACCCCGTTGATGTGCATGAAAGAAAAGGTTTTTAGGGCTTTAAATGCCAACCCATTTCGGTTAAAGTCGGATAATATTATATTGAAGGGTAGTGGGTTCCCCGGGTTCATGCACTTCAAGAAATTTTGAAGGTTGTCTTTGTGACATGAGGCGTATGAGCGGATGAGTTCGGCAAGAAAATTAAGGGAGCTAAACAGCAAGCCTGTTCTGAGTAGGTGAGCGTGGAGCTTCTTGATGGGTCCAAGATTTTTCCATTGGGAACAGTGGTTTGAGAAGCCAGTAATAGAATCCAAGCTTGGTGCTTTGCGTAAGCTGCATTGGTTGGACATAGAAATTTGAAGCAATGAGGTTTAGGTGTTACCCTACTAGGCATACGTAAAGACACTTTGCGCCTCTTAAGTAAATTTTTAGGAAAATGCTAGTTGATTAAGAAAATAATTATTAATAAAATTATTTTTTTTAATGATTAAAGATATTAAAAAATTGTTGAAAAAAATGAACGGGGAAAAGAAAAAAAAAACTAGCGGGCCCGGCCCGCTAGCACTTTCCAATTTTTTATTTTTTAACGATCAGAATTAGATACGGATGCAAAGAGAAAAGCAACATGCACCATTCGGATGAATTCACCAAGGAGATTATTGTAGAGTCTAAAGAGAATAAATTTCAACTCCAAATTGTTTCAAATTTTACACTTGATTGTAACATCTTTAGTGAGTAAACAATCCCCTACTCTCATCTTCTACCAAAATAGAAATAGAATGTACATAGAGTTATAAAATTGTCACTGTTCATTTAATTTAATTAGTTGTAATATCTCGGAGTGAGTATAAAATAATGGTAAATGAGATCCCTTGCTATTCAGGAGGGAGAAGCTCTTGCCCTTTCTTCGAGTATGACACGAATGTCGAGTCGTATCACAACAACTCATGCAAGCAAGAAGTGAGATTCATGAAGATGTCTTCGATGCATGGAATTGTGAGACCACCCATTGGATGATCAAAACCAAATTCTTCCTCAACCTTACTTAGCAATTCTTGAAATGAAGGCTGGTTCAGAAACGACACTGGAATTAAGAATCGTTTCTTTTCGCCCTCTCCGACGTATACTGCCAAGTACCCTTTTGGAACATCGGAAGACATTGAAGCTGCTTGCTTGGCAAATGAGTTGGATCTGCGGAGAATGTGCTTTGCATGTAAAATACCAAGCAAACGAATAGCCATTGCCTATTTATCTCTCTCTACTTTTGCCAAAAAGATTAAACAGATCACAGATGAAAATGGAGGAGAAGAATATGAGGATCTAAGGACTTGTTGTGGCTGTTAATTGATGTGTATGCATATGCAAATGCAAATGCATATATATAGATGAATCAAGTATCCCAAATGTGGTGTAGAGGCATTGGGGGTGGAGACTTGTTGTAGACATAACCAATTGAAAGATCACATGGACCTGTCTTCCAACAAATTGTCAAGAACTCAATAGTAATTAAGACTTGAGCTTTGTCGGAAGACATCTTGCGCATGCTTCTCTGAAGGGTCCCGGTTGAAATCAAAGACATATGGATTGTAGGAAAAAGAAAGCTCTAAACGAGTGGCTGATCTCTTACAAGAGATCATGAGGAAAGGCTGAGAGACATGCATATAACATATGTCGATTCATTTCTTTTGACAAGACAATCTATCAGGCCAGGGGACCATTTTGCTCTTTCTTGTATGATGTACATATTCGATAAACAATTGCCTATATTTATGGATAAGATCAGCCCTATGATGGATGGCTAAAATCTTAGGATGTTATGCTTGAGAGCTACGCTCAAAAGCGCATCCAATGATAGGTCAAGTAACAGAGCGGCAAAGAGCCATCGTTAAAAGCTTCAGAAATGGCTGAGCATTGATTCCCTATGTTCACTACCCAACTGCATTAACAAGGATTGTAAGCATTAGCTTTTAATGATAAAATTTGTTTACGTTCAACGCAGCATCACCATCTTCTCTCTCACATTTTGGAATTAAATATTAACACGTTAGTTTATTAAATATTAATATTGTTAAAAGTAGTGTTACAGCCACAAAGAGATTTTATAAAAATAAAATTACGAACTGACGTGATTTCATGCGATACGTTAAATCTATTTTACAATAAAAATAATTTTATAATCTAACATACTATATCAAACCACGTCAATGTATAAATTTAGTATTTTAAAATCTATTTGTTGTTAAAATATTTAATATAAAGTTATTAAACTATCAGACTCGTGTCTTTTGGCTTTTCCAAACTCATACCTTTTTAATTTTATAATAAATAATTCATAAATATAATTATGGCATATATTATTTTTTACTTAATCGCTGGATACCCGTCTAAAAGTCCAACTTTATGCTAATCAGATAAAAGTCTATTGCCCGTTAAAAAAAAAAAAAAAAAGGTTTTAAGGTAGAGGTTTGGTTAGTCGATACTGTAAAATTTAATTGCTAAGGCGAGCTTTCTGCTGCTAAATCGGTCACGTTTCGCTTTTATAGAGATCACTTTACAGAAAAGCTAGTTACCAAAAACCATGTACAGCGAAATGTTAATTTGTAACGGCGGCATGCATTGCTTTAAAAGTACAATATTAGCAATAATTACAAAGGTTATAATGTTGGAATGCTACGGCCTATGATTGGCACTGATTTGAGCCTTAACAAAAAGAATAACACTTGGAGATCTATGATTAAGAACACAGACAAAATATATAGTCCCATGCATTGAAGTTTTTTGAAACTGCAATACAATCTGTAATATTTTCTTCAGCCTGATATGTAAATTTACAAAATTGTCTCTGCTATTCTATTTTAGTGCCGTCGCCACTCATCATAGTTCACGTAAGCGACAAGTGAGATCAACGAAGATGTCTTCGCTGCAGGGAATGGTGAGACCACCCATTGGATGATTGAAGCCAAATTCTTCCTCAGCCTTGTTTAACAGTTCTTGGAATGAAGGCTGGTTCAAGAATGATACAGGAACCAAAAATCTCTTCTTTTCACTCTCTCCAACATATACTGCAAAATGGCCTTTTGGAACATCTAAAGATGTTGAAGCCGCTTGCTTTATAAATGAGTTTGATCGGCGGAGAATGTGCTTAGCATGCAAAATACTGGGAAATCGAATTGCCATGACTATCTATCAGTGCTAATGCTGAGAAAGATGATGAAGATCAAAGATGGTAAGGAAGAAGAATCTGAGTTGTTGTTCTGGCTGTGAAAAGATATGTGTATGTGTATTTATAGATGAATGGTGTCCGAGAAAATCTCTAAAATGTGGAGTGGGTGGCGTAGAGGCATCCAGGTGGGGATTGGAGAGAGACATAAGCATTTGAAGGATCACATGGACTTGTCTTTCAGCTTATCATCAAGAAGTTGGCAGTGATTGAGATTTTGGAGCACTCTGTGCCCAAGCGTTCGGTGGGTGAACAACCTAAATCAAGAATGCCATGGTGGATAGGATTGGACATATGCATGTTGATTACTCTTTATTGACTAGAACAAGTGAATTGGAACCGGGTTAGTCTATTTGTGTTGTGCATGTAAGATTTTTTATTTTTATTTTTTTTCTACGATAATTTTATTCAAAGCTAACTTGCTCTTATAATTACAGTCAGTTTAGCCTCATCTTTTTGCTGAGTAATAATTCTAAGAAAACCAATTTAGAATATCCTTGGAACAAATTTTGTTCAGTTAACTACTTATCTGGAAAAGAAAAGCTAATCTGTATCAGTAAGTACTCTGATTCTCTCAACAAAGTAAAAGATATTCGTTTATTTCAAAAAAGAACAGTCAAAATTCTAACTGTAAGAAACATGAGAATCAGAGGATATAGACAAGGATCATCACTGTTTGAGGAGAGAAACGTTGACATTTATAGTGTGTCCTCAACCTAACTCACCCACCTTTTTGTTGCCCTAGTAGGACTTCCAGAACCAACCCCTGTGAAGAGCACATGAAGTATGTCCTACAAGTAGTCATAGTGCCAGCCAACCCATATGAAAGAACTATAGCATTATAAGTGGAGAAAGAATTGCAGGAAACTAAAATAACAATTCTCAGCAGACTCGACAAATTTCATCTGCATGTGTTGAATATTTGAGTATACAGACCCCACAATTGCCACATTTTTTAAATAAACTGAGTCATTCAAACATGGAAAATATAATGATGGGCGAGAGTCACTCAGAGACTTGATTGGTTCCTCCGAGCTAATTAGTCTTGGTGAACAGGCAAAATCATAAGATTCATATATTCAGTGGCCTATGACATATGGTTCTTGAATGAGTAAGCCTTGATCAAATTGTTAGCCTTTGGTAGAATCGAATGGCCATTACATTGACAAACCCCCATTGTTATCATAGATGGTTCATGTGTCCCAATGTGAGTACTTGTGCCAAATTGTCATCAAGGAGAATAAAGTTATCGAGAATCAAAAAAGAAATTCATGTTCAAAATAATTGCATGAGTCCCAACTTTCATTATATATAGAAAATAAGAATATTACAATGACATTTGAAAGAGCCTAAATCCTAATACTCTTTATTCAAAAAAGAAGAGAGGTTTTTGGGCTAGATGTGGCGGGCAGTGCAGGTTCTCAACACTGCCCAATAGCATGGCTTTGATTTCACTAATGAGATACTGACTTCAAGAAGATAAACAACATCTTCTCGTCATGAGATTTGGTAAGAACCACCCATAGGATGATCCAACCGAACTCTTTATTGGCCTCAAGGCACCTCCTGTGACTTTTTCCAATATGCCTTTTGATACATCTGGGGCCTCTGGAGCCATCTCTGCATCTGCTTGAAAATCTGTTAAGCCTGAACAGTCCAATGCATGTGGACAGTGGAAATGTTTTTCAGATACTACAGTACTTTCTGTTTTGTGACTTTGTCAATCGGATGTACATTAGCCACCCAATACTTCCCCTAAAAGAGAAGTAACTGTACATGAGGCTATTGCTGATTGATATCAGTGCCATGTATCACGATCTGTTTAGGCCAGAAGTGAGGTCAATAAAGACCTCTTCTCTGCAGGGAATTGTTAGACCACCCATTGAATGATTGAACCCAAATTCTTCCTCAGCCTTATTTAGCAATTTCTGGAATGAAGGTTCATTGAGGTATGATATTGGTAGAATGAATCGCTTCTTCTCGTCCTCTCCAACATACACTGCAAAGCAGCCTTTTGGAACATTTTTAGCTGTGGGAGCTGCTTCTTTACCACTTAAAACAGGCAGGCGGAGAAGCTGCTTAACATGCATCATAGCCAGAACCCGAGTGGCCATTTAGATGTTGTCACTTTAGACAAGGTTGAAGTTCACAAACGGATTGGGAGGGAGAAAAAAAGTTGATAAATATTTGCTAGAGAATAAGAGGACTTGATTTGACTCTGGAATAACATGCGTGTGTATATATAGATGAAAGTTGGGGTGGGAAATCTCTAAATGAGAGTGAGTGGTCTCAAGTGTGAGGCAATGGAGGATATCTAGGAGACATGTGCATTTGAAGTATCACATGGGTTTGTCTTCCAACTCATCACCAAGAACTTGGGGCTGGTTGGGATTATACTTCACACGGAAGACTGGAGCCAAACAATTTCTGGGATAGCAACCTACAGGGTACCCGACCAAAAGTTAAGAGATGTGGCTTGGAGAAAACTGTGATGGAGTTACATGGCTACTAACAAGATGTGAGATCATGAAATCCTAAACTTACTAGGGATTCACTTTTTTTTATAAAGGATCTCCTTCTCGATCTGTAGATTCATCGTTTTACAGTTGAGTTAGCTTGAATAAGCACAATTTATACAACTTGTAAAAATGCGCTAAAAATTAAAGAGATGCAAGAACACAACTGCTTTAATAAGATGCCCTAAAATAAAATTTCTAGATTCTTGTTTTAGTATTGCAAGACAAATCCATGTGAAGAGCATATGTTATGTGGCCAGCATTGTCTTCAAGCCTGTCTTTAATAGAAATCTACCAAAGGTAGGGGGACTAGGACATTTTTCAAGAGGGATTTTATGATTTTGCCTCTAGTTTTTTTTCATGCTTCAATCTATTTGTTGTTATTCATCAATCACTTTCCTCTCAAACAACAGAGCAAACTAAGAGCCCACGTTCTGTACTTATATTCCCTGCTGATTAAACCAACCGACTTATTGGACCAAATATAAACTTGTAGGTATAAATATGTGGACCAGGTCTATTATAACTTTGGCACAAACAATTTACCACTCCATGTGAAGATGTTGCATTACACATTCGGCAGAATAATAGGAGGTGATATGATTAGGTCCTGATTCTGAACCGATGATTAATTGAAAGGGGAGAACCAAGCCACCCAAGCATGTGGTGTTGTCGATGATTCTTACATCCTGTCCAAACTTGACCAGGATAACAAAATTCAGTGAGCTATATCTTTGATAAAGAAAGATTTTCCTTATATTTGTTCAATAAAGAAATTTCCATTCATAGGCCATTACCAACTTATCACAATGATCAACTATCATAACCATCACTTTCAAACTGAGTTTGAATGCTTAAAATGTATATTTTAATGATTGTATTGAATGCTAAATAATGACCATGGCTCATACAGATGAAAGGCTCCTATACCATCATGTGAAGGACAATAACAGTAGTGAGTCATTCATTTTTATCCTTCACAACAGATAATTTGAGGAAACGTTGGGTTATTGTCCTAGATTGGTGTCGTATGTGTAAAAAGCATGGGGAGTCAGTTGATCATCTGCTTCTACACTGTGAGGTGGTAAAGGCTATATGGGATGAGGTCTTCTTAAGAGTCGGATTGTCTTGGGTTATGCCTTGTAGGTTGGTGGACTTTCTCGCAAGTTGGAGAGGTCTTTTTGGAGATTCTCAGATAGTGGCAATTTGGAGATTGGTACCAATATGCTTGTGTTGGTTTTATTTGGAGTGAGAGAAATTCTAGATGTTTTGATAATCTTGAGAGAACATTGGTTGAGCTTAAAGCTTTCTTTTTTAAGTCATTGTTCCTTTGGGCGGGGGCTATAGTTTTTAACGGATCTAGTGTCCATGATCTTCTTCTTTCTATTGTAACCTCTAGCTAGGCAGCTTGTCATGTATACTTCCAGTGTAGCTGGCCTTGCCTATTTCTATGAATACAATATCCTTGATTACCTATCAAAAAAATTTTTTTATCCTTCACAACATAGTTCTAATTAGAAATGACTAGATTCAACAAAAGGGAAAAACTCCAAACGCCACAGGAAGATAAAAAGAAACTTGGAGAAGAATCGTGTACATATGCTGTCTTCCTATGTAAAGGGGGAGAGATAAAGGGGTGTCCTCAGAATATAGGATAATCATGCACTTCTATTTATACGTCCAAATTTTTTTCAGTGCATAGTTTCAATGTGTAAATCATCACCTAGATGTACTTCATGACAATGAAAATGGCCATCGTTTTGAACATTTTCTGCTAACACAGGAAAATGCTGACTGCACAATTGCCTTCTTATGAACTCAGCAATGACCTAGCTTCTGAGAAATCTCTTAAAATGTGGCTCAGCATGTTTTTGAGCACCTTTAGGAACAGATCAATAATATTCTGAAGGTTCCGGCCTCATGCTTGCTCTTATTGTATATTTTGCAAACTTGAAGTGTTCTGGGCCCGGACTTGGAGACACCATGTCAGCAAATCAATTGAACAAGCCAAATCTCAACAAACAGAGAGCTATTTTCCCTTCCCGACCTTTTCACTTAACAACTAAAATTAAAGGCTATCATATCACTAGCGACTTACTTTGAATTTAATGCAAACAAGGATATCTTGAAATTGACTGCAAAGGCAGCATATTCTTCCTTTTCAGTGTTAGACTGCATCCACTTGTGGTTTCCGTCCAACTAAATCGAAATCTTTCTCTAACCCTCCTTTCATTCGAACAGTCACATGTAATGGTGCAGCGTGTCCTACCTCGCATATTGTTTATTTAAGAGTTGTGTCATGTCTATTTTTACAATTAAAGAGCAGGTATTAGAAATTGGAAGAGGAAGAATGCTTGTTGGGTTAAGCGAGCAAATGAAGCCTGAAAGAACAAAAAAAAAAAAAAACATAAAATGATTTTGGCCCTTTCTTCATAAAAGCAACGACAAGATATGAGTGTAATTTCTTGATTTCCATTATGAATACCATAGATTCGATTCAACCAGTTCCATTTTCTGCCAAAAAAGCAGAGAACAAGAAGAAGAATAAAAAAAGAAAAGCAATTTTCAATGTATTGGCAGTTCCTGCTTTACAAAATTGTCTCGTGGGCAGTTTGACCTCATTCTCTTATGAAACTCAAGCGAGAAGTGACGTCCATGAATGTCTCTAGTTTGCATGGAATTGTCAAACCACCGGTTGGATGATGAAACTCGAATTCTTCTTCAGCTTTTCTTAGCAAATTTTGAAATGAAGGCTTGTTCAAATAGGATACAGGAACCACGAATCGCTGCTTCTGATTTTCTCCAACATAAACAGCTAAGAAGCCTCTTGGTACATCTGAGGAAGTTGAAGCTGCTCTAGATGAAGTCAAAGCAGACCAACGGAGAATTTGCTTAGCAAGAGTAACGCTGGGGAAACGAACGCCCATGGTTGCGTTTCTATAAAATATTTAGATCAGAATGACGAAAGAGATCCTAGAGGATTTGTTGTTTCAAACAAAAGCAATCTTCTGAGAATGCGAAGGCTTGAGTTGGTTGTAGCCATAGAAATGTGTATTTATAGATGAACATGCTACATGGGAAAGCCTCTGAAACTTGATGTGTGGACAAGATGAATTTGTTGGGATAATCTTGTCATGACACATTTCATGAGAGAACCACATGGTCATGTCTTCCAACCAATCAGCAAGGACTGGAACTGAACAATATTTGTGATTGTCTGTTAATAAACACACTGCCCTACAAATTTGACATAATCCAATGAAGACCAGCGATAGGTCGGAAAAGAAAAGCTAGATGCTCATGTTGCTACGAAGGCAATTAAGGGGCCCTTGGACTGGGTGGGGACAAGGCCACAAGCTCAAGACATGGGTGGTGAAGTCTATGTTTTCAAATGGACAACAAACAAGCAAGATATCCAGTCAAACTGGAAGGCCAACTTAGGTTTGGAAGTTAAAAGATACAAGAAGAAAAGGCGTAGAGTTTCAGAAGGAATTCAAGGGGCCAGGAGATCAGGAAAGTAATGCGTGTGCTGACCAACCCTTGTGAATTCTATATATATACCAAGATAAGCATTCCGTTTGAAAGGTATAGTTCAGTCATTTTTATAGTGATCTCTAGACTTCAACATCTTTTTTCTGTTGTACCTTTGACTCCCCTGTTTCTCATCCCACATACCAAACCCAGGATGCAAACTCCTCATTGCATATTTCGATCATGTTTATCAGCAATGATGTCATTGTCAACAAATCATCTCTTATCTCCTATGAATATCCTTGTGTTCAGTTTGAATCCCATTTAAGTTTCCATCCGACTAAACGAAAATCTTTGTCTACCCCTCTCTTTCAAAGCCTCCAACCAGAAAGTAGAGAGTGCATCTGCCCATCTCCTTTAAGGAGCATCTCAATCATTAGTTTCCCTGCCTTATCAAAGTCACCCGGCCTACAAAGCAAATTTGATTGAATAAGCCATGTATTAAAATTCCAATCACAATTCAAAAATTCATGGCTTGGTCCCTTTTATCAATCTCTTTGTATAACCAACTCACCTGTGTCAGTGTCCATACCCCCCACATGCACAAAGCCTTCGAGTCCATAAAGCAATATCCTTCTTCCTTCCTTCTCCTCCTCCGATTCCTGCCAAATGAAAGGCTTGCTATACCTTCCCAATGAGGCCACACCTACATTATGTTTTAATCAACAATCGCTGCAGCAATACATCATTTTGGGAAAGTAAAAGGAATATTGCCTCACCTAAAATTTTTGCTTCAATGTACATCCCTGGCACACTATTGAGAGATGATTTTATATATATATATATATGCACATATATATATATATATATATCTGTGTGTGTCCGTGTGAGTTTGTGGAAGATGAAGTTGAAAATAAGGCGTAGCCATAGGAATATGTTACTCTAACGAAGTCACGTTGTCTATCCCAAAAAAATAGCGTATGTGTTTAAAAGAGCAATGCTACTCATAAGCCTCACACCTTACACACCCATTTAAAAACATATCATTTTACATTTTTATCCTATTTTACTTACAAATATGTCTGGTATCATTTTTATTACGTGGATAAAAAAGTAAAATAACATATTTTTAAATAGGTGTGCAAAGTGTGAAGTTTATGTCTAGAATAGTTCATATAGTGTTAAAATATCTGGCATCCGCGGTACTCATAGAAAATAGATTATGAGAACTCGGTTCCTTGTCTGAAAGAATTAAGGGTGCCCAAGATGATGAAAGAATAAGAACAAAACAGAGAAGAGTTTGAAAAAGGACTGTATGTTTCATTTCATAAGATCATGGGTTCTTAACACTGGTAGGAACTGTGAAACCCACGGTAAATAGTTGTTGTTGTCTAGTTTAATGGAAATGAGCTGAGTGAGATTAGGAATGGGAAAGGAGGCAACAGAGGATGTATCTGACATTTTTAATAGTGGTGTTAGCCTTTGTGGCTCTTTGATACCATGAAAGAATAAGAACAAAACAGAGAAGAGTTTGAAAAAGGACTGTATGTTTTATTTCATATTTACAGATCCTTATATATACATACATCTTGTAGTGTAACGGGTAATTAAAGGCAAGATTACAATGACATAAATACAAGATTACAGTATCAAGACAGTAAAGGAAAATTCCACATCTTTTCCCTCAAATCTTGACTATGTCAGAATTGGTAGATCCTATGATTTCAGCAGTTCCAGCTTGGTGTTGAGTGGCAGATCTCTTTTCTTGTCTAGCGTAATTGCAGCATATTGGTTAACAGTTAATTGTTACGTGCTTTTTTTTTTTTTTTTCGAGCTGTTACAGTCGTACTTAAGATTGGGCATCGGATTTAAGGGTGCCTAAGATAAGCAACCCGTGGCTTTTCCCCAAAACCACCGGTAATACGTCGATCTTCTTGGATTTCATGGAACTCGTTATGAAAAAAAAAACGTCTGTATCTTTTTTTATAAGAGGTTGGGGACTGACATCTCATGAAAGACAAGAAAACAACTATCATTTACTGTAAGATCATTGACGAGATGTACATATATCTTATTGGGGAACGAGAAACCAAACTTTAGGAAGAATTTGAAGGCAGAAAAATGAACGAGAAGGAGCAAATTTGATTAGGATAAAGCTATGTTTGTTCTCGATTTTATACATAGAGAAGGAACAGAGAGGAAATACATCAAGCCACAACAACACACGCTTTGTCCTCTTCTACATTCAAAATTGGAGAGACTGCATTTTAAAGCAAATATCTTTGCATGTTTCCCCTTCAGTCTCATGCAATTGAAGCCACAGAAGTCAAAGGTTCTGACTTGGCAGATTCTGAAATGAGCTTGGATCAGAAATCTCTTGCATATGCAGTTGGGCAGCCTTTGGTACATCTTTAGGCACTGTGAGTACTCAAAACTGCAGTGATGAGAAATTCTATTCATCATCCAGCCTTTAACAATGATTCCCTTGTGTGACATCAACTGACATAGTCTGAGGAGGATGAAAGGGTGATATCAAAAGAATGATGAATGGCGTTTTTGGTTGAGTGATATATGCTATTCTCCACTCTCATGATCCACTTAAGCGAGAAGTGAGATCAAGGAAGATATCTTCTCTGCAGGGGATTGTGAGAGCACCCAAAGGATGATTATATCCATATTCTTCCTCAGCTTGAATTAGTAAGTCTTGGAATGAAGGCTGGCTCAAGTAAGATATTGGAACCACAAACCGTTTCTTTTGGCTCTCCCCAACATACACTGGGAAATAGCCTTTTGGAACATCTATGGCCTTCGACGCTGCTTGGCTTGAACTAGCACTACTTGAAGTACGTTGAAGATTTTGCTTGCTGGCCTGAATAATTCTGGGTAAACGGAAACCCATGATTTTGTATGTATTTCTCAAGAGGAAGGACTGAAAAAGGATCTGAAAGACTGAAAGGATTTGTAAGAACTGTGTTTTTTTCTAGCGAATGGGAAGGCTTGTGTTGCTTTTGAATCCAATGATGTGTGTTTATATAGATGATAAGGCAAGGAAAAAAATCCCTCTCTCAAAGGAAATGAGTGGTGAAGACTGCAGAGGCATATAGACAGCTAATTAAAGACATTGTCATGAGGAATCATATGGATTTGTTTTACAACTCATCAAGATAAATACATGTGTGATTGGCCAAAATGTCTGCTTTTACAGAAACATCAAACCCTACTTCTTTGTTATATAGCAGCCAACAAAGCACCCACTAGAAGTCTTCAGTTACTTGGATAAACACAAACAAAAAAAACTATGACAGTGCCAAATGTTTAAGACTCGTGTCATAAATTAAAAAAATCAGATTAAGAGTTTCATTACTCTTGAGAAGATGGATTTCTATGAATAACTTTTGCGTAATGATTTTCTTTATACCATTGGTGTTCTTCATTTGGGTAATGATCTTTACTCTCACTGTGAATGTAAGCTGAAACTTTTACTAATGAAAGATGTTCATTCACCAAAAGTAAGAGAAAAGAAAATGAAAAGAAGTGGTTGGTTAGTACCAATTTATCAGAAGTTGGTCAAGACGAGACTGGCAATAAAAAAAAAACAAAGAAAAAAAATACTTAGTCATGATAAGTCTAAGAGATCACAAGTCATGGTCTACTTGTTCATGATTTAGATGATCTAAAACAGGAGTTTGGCAATTTGAGACCTTGTTTCTGGATAAATGGTGGGGGCCTCGAGTTATGAGAGTGACCAAACAGAGGTTGGTTGGCTAGTTGGCACAAAAAAGCCACTGAAAAGCACAAGACCAAGTTCAATGCTTCTGAGAACAACCAAAACGAATCTCAAGATCCTCTCGGATCTTTGACGGCCAGAATACATACATTTTCATTTTTAAAAGAGATAGTGCTTTATTAATCCGGAAATCAGGGCATGTACGTTCCCATGTATACATGCATGATTTTCGCGCAAGTTGCGCCTCCCCTGTTTCTTCTCATCACTGAAACTGGTAGGGCATGATCTCTTGCATGAGAGAAGGCAAACCATGTGAAAATTCAACAATAACTCACCTGATATGTCTCCCAACATTCTTTAAGCAAAGTCTTATACGTTTTCTTATGCAGATTCAGGTCTTGACGTCTGCCTATATATATAAGTTCAGGTTTCAGGTACCAACTATGCCATTTCAACTCGAAAGTTTTCAGCAATCAATTATTAAAGCCTTTCTATCATCCATCCACCTCTTCTCGGAAAATGGGTATCCGATTAATGGGGATAGCGCATGCGAAACAAAAGCTCAGGCGATCTCTTTCGGCAAGAATGGGAATGTTTTCAGCCACTAGTAGTGATGTTCCAAAAGGCCATTTTGCAGTTTATGTCGGAGAGTTTACTCACAAGAAGAGGTTTGTAATCCCATTATCTTTCTTGAACCATCCTCTATTCCAAGACTTGCTCGACCGGGCCGAGGAAGAATTTGGATACGATCATCCTACGGGCAGTCTCACTATTCCTTGCAGTGAAGAATTCTTCACTAGTTTAACTTCAGCTCTAAATTGCTCATAAAAATGAAAACTCAGAGAGAGAGAGAGAGAGAGAGAGAGAGAGAGACAATGAACTTCAGTCTCGTCAATTTTGGTTATTGTGGGTTCTTGCCAAATAGCATTCGTGGGATGTCTTGCATTTGTAAATAATTTTTTTATAATTAGATTTTCTGCAGTATTTCTACTCTGTTGTGTGCCTCTGAGCTAAATTCCTAAAGCTGTGCATCTGCTAAGAATTTCAATGTTTTTTTAATATTATTTTTATTTTGAGATTTAAAAATTTTTTATTTATTTTATATAAGAATTTGATAAAGTTATAATGATTAGATGAGATAAATTGAAAAATTTTGTGAAAACAAACTATGTCATTTTAACCAGAATAGTAAATAAAGCACAAAGTTTCAGATTAATGGAAAGAACTCACTGATTAGAATCCCAACAGATACAGAAAACCAAACAAGAACATGACATGCTGCATTAGATTGTGTGTATTCTTGTCAGCTTTCTTAGTATGTTTTTCCTATGTGTTTACTGATTGGTCTTGGTCGTTATCAAAGTTGAAATTGGGCCTAAAATCGTTGTAACAACTTGCAAGCCGCCTGCCGGGAAAAGTCTACGTTTGGGTAGTGAGAAGTATTGAGAATGTTTGTGAATAGTAGTCAAAAAGTAATAATAAAATATTTGAATAATAGTAAAAAGTAGATGAAAAGTAATGAATAGTAGAAAAGTAGGTAAAAAGTAATAATAAAATAAAGAATATTATTATTATTTTGATATTTGAAAAAATTAAATTATTTATTATATTTTATGTAAGAATTTAAAAAAATTGTAATGATGAGATGAAACATTTCTTATATCCAAACGAACCTAATATATATAACACAATAAATATATACATAGACATAATCGATCAATATAATTCTAACAAGAAAAATTCTATTTACAGTCTTCAAATGAAGATTGTATATACAAACTCTTCATTAAATTGAAAAAAATATCATTTTGAGAATGATATTATTGTAATTTTAAAATAATTTAAAGAAAAAATTGATTAGGCTTGCACATACAATCTCTAAATTGAGACTATATTATAATTATATTTGTAGTTCTGAGTGAGAGATTGCGTGTACAATCTTATTAATAAATAAAAATAAAAAAATATTATTATAATTTTAAAATTTTTTTAAATATAACAGTCTCGATTTAAAAATCGGAAGTAGAGTAACTCTTAACATTATAATTTATATTATCCTCGTAAAATCTGAAAAAACTACCATAAAGTTACTTAAAAAGCAGAGGATACGTACGAAACATTGCCTATGACGATGGTTAGCGTCGCACACCAATTCATTCCCTGCATGCAGCATTTTCTAATTGCGGCTATTGCATGCAGTTACAGTATGTCTTGGCAATGATTTCATGCGCACATGTACTTACTGACTGATTCAGTTTCTGTTGTTTTTGGCATATTATAATTTTTGCGGCTATTGCATGCAGTTACAGTTAATTTTTTATTTTATTTAATAATTAAACAAGTAACTATTAATAAAATTTTATATTTTTTAATTTTTTTAATAATTAAAAATATTAAAAAATATATTTAAAAGAAAATGATAAAAAAATATAAAATATAAAATATAATATGAGTGGTAAAGGAAGAATAAACTAGTTGGAAGGGTATCATTACCCTTATAAGATAATGATAAGTTCACTGTCTTCCTATCATTCTTTTACTACTTTATAATGTATTTAAAATTTTTATTATTTTATTATTTTTAAGTATTTTTTTAACATCCATAATCATTAAAAAAAAATTAAAAAAATATACAACTTCACTAATAATTATTTCCTTAACTATTGGTAAAATATAAAAGAAAATGAGTAGTAAATTGGCCGGTGATAGGAAGTAGTAAGCCTATCATAATCCTATTATGTATGAACACTACTAGTGGGCTATCGCTGGGCATACCGTTACTTAAAAATTTGTTAGCTTTTTTTTTTTTTTTTATAGATATTTTTAACATACTTTATCATTAGGAAAAAATAAAAAAATACACAATTTCACTCATAATAAACAAATAAAATAAAATACGGTAAGATTGAAAGATTGAAGGATAAACTCATGGGTTCAATTAGCATTTTTTATAGCATTTTGTATGGACTATACATGAGCTCTTTTTCAGAGGATATCTTACTCACACTCATCATGCCTCGACTCTAGAGCGATAGAATAACATTAAGATTCTTTGGATGAGTTCTCGGATCTTGAGCAACTGCGTACGTACACATTGAGAATATGAAACACTGACGTCAAGGTCGACGTTAGAGCAAGATCAGGTTGTTTTCTATGCTGAAAATGGTGGGCGAATAGCCATTTTTAGCGTGCATCCTATCAAGTTGGGTCTGTGCATGACAGAACCACATTCCTAAATCCCATCATGTTGAAAAAAAGCATGCAAGCATATAACTGCACCTCATCTTCTACAAAATACCCAACCATGCATTTTTCTTAAAGAAACATTATCAAGTTGCATCGTTTTCAGCTAAAAGAAAATCTCTGCAAATTCTTCATCTCTTTGATGTAGCAGTGGCAGAAAATGGGTATTAGTCTGCTGGAGGCGATTCTTCATTCTAAGCAAATTATTCAAAGGTGGTCTCCCTCTAAGAGTCAATTTTCAATGACCAGTACGGTACTAATCGATGTTCCAAAAGGCCATTTTGCCATATACGTGGGAGAGAAAGAGAGGAAAATGAAGAAGCGCTTCGTGGTTCCAATATCCTACTTAAAGCATCTTTTGTTCCAAGACTTGTTGTTTAAAGCTGCGGAAGAGTTTGGCTTCGATCACCAAATGGGAGGCCTCACAATTCCTTGTGCCGAAGAGGATTTCATCAATCTCACCTCTCGTTTAAATAGCTCCATTAGAAGCTAATGTAATTTCGAGCCTTTTGTTTAATTTTCTATATATATATATATATATTGATGAAGTTTTGGTAGACGTCATCTAAAAATTAACAGCAAACGCTGCCTATTTCCGACGTAAATGGGGAAGGCCAGCTTTAAAAACAAAATAACAGTAAACAATAACCATATCATGCATGATATATTGGTGGAATCAGAGATTCCAAGCCCCTGGATCCTTGAGTTCTTGTCGGCAGTGCAGACTCCAGATGCAATTAGACTGATACGGTGAAGACAACTGACCATTGCTAGGCCGCATGTACACAGAACTGGTGGCAGCCGAGCGCGAGCGGCTCCTACCAACAAGTGGCGCAGACACTTCATATGAACGGTATGTTCAGAAGCCCAACTTCTAAGAAACTCCAAGCCCATCCCTTATATGGCCAATATATGGGTATACACGACAGTACAGTCATGCGTACACAGATTGTACGAGGCGGTTTTGCGTTTATCTTCACTGTACGTGTGGACTGAATTCTACAAAGAGATGATCATGACCAGATCGACAGGTCTTTAATGCATTTTACTCATGATCTGGTACTCTGTCTTCTGTTGGCCAGAGTATTGGGTCCATCTCTCTTGTACATCGTCCTCTTCCTCTCTGCCGTGCAAATGCATTTGTTTGTTGTACAAAAAAGCAATCACATGGGTGTGTTGCTCTATGTTTTCCAATGTACGGCCATCTGTTTTTGAAGCATTCAAAGCTGGAAATTATAAAAATGTAGTGGCACGGTCGTTGGCTTTTTATTCGCCCGTGAATTTCAACATGCAGATGGGTCCTCTGCCCAATGAGTTGGTGAATAGGTATGACTATGATGAAGCTAAGTGAGCAAAGCCATGTGAGCCTTCAGTAAGGTAGGCCCTCTTGCAAGCCAGCCTCCTGACATCACTCCCACTTGAGCCTGCTGAAATTTAAAATATCCACTCTCTAGTAATAACTCTATAAATACAAACACCAGAGAAGCCTTCAAACTCCAAAGCCTTCAACCCAAACTTACACAGCAAGTTCTATCACTTCCAATATTTGTTGTATTAGTCATGGGTATGCGTCTGCCATCCATGCTTTCCAATGCCAAGCAGCTTCTCAAACTGCACTCGATGCAGACCAGAAATCAGTCAGGCGTTCCAAAAGGCCATATTGCAGTCTATGTGGGAGAGATCCAAAGAAAGAGGTTTGTGATTCCCATATCATACTTGAACCATCCTTCATTCCAAGACCTGCTTAGCCGAGCTGAGGAAGAGTTAGGATTCAATCATCCAATGGGTGGCCTTACCATTCCATGCAAGGAAGATGCCTTCATCGATCTCACTTCCCAGTTGCATGCCTCGTGAAAGATGAAAGAATGATCAGCAGTCCTATACAATTTTGACATTTTTTTTTCTACTCTCAAGTAGATGTATATTTTACAACATGTAAATGGATGAGCGGGAGTAAATTGCTCTGCCAAAAAAATATCAATCAGACATGAAGTTCTTGCATGTCAAATCATCTATAACTCCTCACCTTTAATTTCTCTAGCTTGTTTGAGATTGTTTCGCACTGAATTGCACTTCTAATTAAACCCAGAGCAGAGTTTCTTGAACCAAACATGTCACGATTAACATTGAAAGAGTTCATCAAGAGTTGTCTGCTGATAGGAATCGTATGAAGCAGGCAAAATAACCATTTCGAGGTTGATAGTGGAGGAAGGATAGAAGAAAAGACCAAAATTTAATATTATTATTATTATTATTATTTTTAATGCTGAATGAATGAGAGTAAACTTGGTGTTCGTTCAGGCAAATGGTTTGTTCAATAAATCAACCGATTTTTTCACTTGCCAGCATGCGAATTAATATTATATTACAGTTCCTGAAAGTTTCCCAAATTCTCAAATGTTGAATCCACCAACGCTTGTTATTAGCATTCCAAAACAAAACCAAGACAGAGAGCTGTGCCAAACAACCCATAATAGGCGTAGACATTAAATCTGCGTTATAATTATACAACTAACATTATGACGTAACAACTCAATTTTATTTAGCCTCGTAATGTCCCCATTAATGAGGCCATCATCGAAGCTTCAGCCTACTGCAAAGGCAGTGAATAAATAGAGTGTAATAAAGCTCATAAAGCCTCGCAAGTCTACATACATCTCAAATTGAAGATAACGGTGCAATCCTGTCCTTTGTTTTTATATCAAAGAAGGCTAAATTGCTTTACGCTCCTAATGGTCACATCGCTTTCTCTTCAATGATTTGTAGAAAGAAGGCACTTACTACATTTACAAACGGGTGCCAGACTTTGAAAAATGGAGTAGTGGCAAGTTAGGCTTAGGAAAGCCATTGACTAAACTGTTAACGGCATTGGCTTCTGCTAGGAAAACTGCATAAGATTCTGTGGAGCTATCTCCTAGTAGGAATGAAGTGGTATTCCCACCTTACTCCGAGGACAGATTTCCAGTTCGAATGTCACGCTGCTGATGGGTGATTCCTTTTCCAAGTCGTGACTGGGATGAGCTCCAATCTCCTGGTTTCCCCATGAAAGGAGAAACATGAAGCTTTGGCTGAAACCATCTTCTCAAGACTAACCCATTGATTCTGATTTTTCCGTATGATTCATTCCCTTGGTACTGTAACCCAAGTCTCCTTAGTAATGCTGCAACTGCCTGGCTAACCCTGTGATGGTAATAGTATAACGATAACCCAAGATAGGAATGGAAATTGTTAGCTATTAAAAAACTCCATGATCTTTAACATGGACAAATAAGACATTTACCAAAAAGAAAAAAATACTTGTAATAGCATATTGTAATTACAAAAGAGATCTTCTCACCTTCCTGCAAGATTGATTGTCTTATCCCCCCCCTTGGGAGACAGAAGTTGTGTCTTTTCCAAAGGCAGTAAAATAGTTACGTTCGGTAACTTTGCACCTGCAAAAATTTGAACCAAGATCGACAAGTTTTATGGCCTAGTATGATAAAGATGTAATTTCCCCATCCATTTCCTAATGATAGATGTTAAATGGTGTGAAATATTCCTTTCAGAGTAATTTACTAAACAGGAAACAGGAAACAAACCCGACACACCAAGTTACAAACCAATATTTCAGTGGAGTAAAATTATTTTCTTTAACTCAATGTATATCACTGCAAGATAATTTCAAAATATTTATTGGTAGAAATAATTGCAGTGCTATGATATTGAGAAAATGAAAACAGTGAACTACATCCACGGTCATTCACACTAAAGGAATAAAGCAAAGCTGACCTTTTTGCCTATACTTTTCTACTCAATAAAATATTCTTTAAATTACTGATTCTTTTCAGGAACTCATTCAATTAGATTACCTTCTGAATGAAAACTAACTCATAGGACAAATCTGGAAAACAAAGATTAAATTAATGTAAATAATATTACCAGCAGCAAGCCGATGCTTGAGACCTTTCAAAACAGTTAAGAGGTAGACCTGGCAATGTTTTAATAGGATTTCAGTAATTTGAATTCATGAACTATCATAGCACATGTATCTTGCCTAAAATGTTTTGCATGAGAGAGAGAGAGAGATGCAGTAACATAGATTGTTAAGATCCGGTACAAATATAATCAGGGTCATTATGGCATGTTATGCAAAAGAAAGTAATAAATAATCAAAATCAAAAAGAAAAAACCTACAAAAGGAAAACAAAAAAAAAAACTAACCACCAATATGAAGACAAACCAGAAAGGATGTAAAAAGCAAATGAAGTTGGTCAAAATGAAAGGTTTCACCACCAAAATATAATAAATCTAAAAGTTTTAACAGTTCACAGAGTTGCAGTACAAGCAAGGTATCCAAAATATTTAAACAAGCATATAGTATCAGTTTCATATTCCTTCAATCACCCCCAAACCCTTTTTCTCTTTTTTATTTTTGGAAAGCTTCAATGACTCTCTAATGAAAATTCTGAAACTGTGTAGCAGAACTGATCACCAATATCTTTGCAGCAATGTTAGAAAGACAAACGCACCTCAGCAGTATGAATTTGCAAGTTTCTTACATCAACAACAACAGGAATTGATTTTAAGGATACACATGGAACAATTCCAAGTGAAGCAGCTTCCTGTAATTTGATAACAGTATCAGATGGTCTCCTGTGAAGTTTTCATAATAATCACAAGTTTTGTACAAGCGTTGTATCAATTTCAGCTCCGACTGACCTCAACTACGGAAAAGGCACGAGGGTCGTATTCTCCAAACCCATCTATTAATGAATAGAGGTTTGAGCATCTTGATATGTCAGCACTCACTCCTAGATTCTCAATGAGTTTATCTTGCAACGACACATCATACGGAAGATGCAGGCATCCCAAAACTTGTGATAGAACTTCCATGGTAGGCATTACACCAGCAACCATTGCATCACGGTACACCATTAAGGCCACTGATGTCCTGAAGAAAGAGGGGGAGAAAAGGTGCGGTGAAAGTACTAAGAGACTGCATAAGTCTTGAGAGCAACAGTTTCATGATAAATGCTCGCACCATAGATAATAACTGCTATTGCAAGCCGGATAAGAATGAAACTACAGAAAGACAATGGACATCATTTTGAATATGTTCACCCCGATATCCCACACCACAGTTTCAACCATATGTATATATATTGTTTTTATAAGTACATATATGTTTATTTTTAAGTACATATATGTTGAATTTTAATTGCCTAGGATTCAAGAATCTGCTAACAGAATATTTGCAGCAGCCGAAAACAGTTAATTTACCATTTATTGTCAACTTGTGGCCGTCCTGAGTCAAAAGACACAACAGGTTCGCCAAGTGTACACGCCTTCACAAATCCCCGTAGGCACATACCTTCAAAGAGAATAAATTTATATGATTATCAGAATTTTCTCATTCATAAGACAGACAGCAATTTTGAAAAAAGAAAAAGATTTTGCATGTTGAAAATATGAATGGGAGTTGAGCCAGAAAATAACTGGAATCCATTACCTCTTTTCCTTAAATCTCAAACACAATCAAAGCCATGGAAAAGAAGCTACAAACATTATTATGACTCGTGTGACAAAAATATCAATTGAACTCATGACCGTATGATCCACCTAGACTTCCAAAGGATATCTAAAAAGAGCACAACTCCATATCCAGATTCTTGAACTAACACGCGAAAGCTTATATCTTTATTTTCAGCACATATATGGTTTGACGTATAATTAAGGAATCATTCTTCTCAACCTCATTGTGACCAATGTAGAAATATCTTTAAGATGTGCTACCTTTGAAATCGATAGGATATTCTGTATATTACATATGGCTATATGAAGTTGGATAGAGTTTAATCATTACTCCATGAAATATTCCAAGATACGATTAGGTAGACTGCTCAATAGCATCTATAATAACCATGAGTGAGCTAATGGAAGGATGCAATTTAATCACCCTAGCACAAAATGCAACAACATAACAGAATAACCAACCTTTACCATGCATAATGATCTTCTGCCACAAACCCTCAATGTTATTTAATTATTGGGGTGCTTTTTGACATCTGATTGGAAGAAGAACTACCTAATTCATGTTGCATAAAAAATGAGGATGTATGACCATTTTTTAAGGATGGAGTCACCAAGAATGTAAAAAGAATCATGTAAACCATGTGGTGTAAAACACAATGAAAATACTTAATCAAGGGGAAACAAAACTGGACCAAGAAACTAGAAACCCTGCAAACTCACCAATTATGCATCTACACATAACAAGATTGAGGCTAATTCTGTCCCTTTTGGCTTGAGAGAGGAGCATGAGGCCTGCATCTAGATCATCCTTCCTATAAATAAGGTCATGAAAAAAAAAATCTTTACAATGAAGAGTATAAGTTTCCTCAAGAAAATGCAAGTGTAAAATTGGTGATTATAGAAATTAACAAACTCTATAACACTTACTTTTCACTTGCCACTAGAAGTATGGAATAGGTGATGCAGTTGGGGGACAAGCCCAGTCCCTTCATATCTGATAGAACTTCCATAGCTTTCTGTAACTGATCTCCATCACCTGCAATGAAGTTCCATTATTTGATTTCTAGAAAATCCTCATAATCATTGAACTCAGATTATCCTGATAAGGAAAAACAATATACATAGACTTACACAGGGCAGTGATCAAAGCATTCACTGTTGAAACAGTTTGCCTCATTTTCATAGATTTGAGGTCCTCATATAGATCCAATGCTTTCTGCCAGTTTTTGGCCTGAAACAAGGAATTGGGAAACTCTTTCAACGTCAATTTGTAAATTATTGCAGAATCACCATACAAGACTTACCTTGCTACAGGCTCCCATCAAAGAGCTATATGATACAATTCCAATGTTTATTCCTTGATCCCTAGCATTTTCTAAAATTTCAAAGGCGGCATCCAGCTTTCCAGCATGCCCTGCAGCATCTATTAATACACTGAGAAACATCTGCATTAAAGAATAAGAAATTTGAGTGAGAAATCTCCACATTGTGAATGCAAAGCAATTTTGTGGAAAACAAAGAAATGCGGACACCAAATGGAAAATTGAGAGATAAGTTGCTTTGCCTTCTTGAACAACCAACAAAAGACGAGGAACTCTAGATTTTAGCTTCTTTCCTTTCTTTCACAGACCCTAAATCACTTGTACTAAAAGAAGTTTGAAGAAGTTAAGAAGCTACTAATGCTATCATTACTTCACCATTGTTAACAGATTATGATCTGAACTCAAACAAGTAGAGCATAATGTTAAGTGGAGAAAAAGTGAAGCTAACAAAGGAACCTCATCAGGGACAACACCCTTCCTAGTCATATCGTCATATACTCTGCAAGCAAAACCCCAATCACCACTGCAACAATTAACAGCAATGGTGTAAACCTCTGGAGTGCCCTTAATGTTATATTGATGAATCATCTCATATACTTCTTGTGCCCGATCAACCTACAATTAAATGTACCATAAAATGTTAATAAAAATGGATAACAATAGAAACATGTAAGGAGACATGCATGCCTATAATGATGAAAATGACCAAACAGCTATTGTGATAAAAAGACAAACGCACCTGACCAGCATTTGCACATGCCCTTATTAAAGCACCGATAGTGATGTGATCAGGATCTATGGGCTGTGTCTCAGCCCCCATTTCAGCTAACACATCAAAAGCTCGATCCACTGCCCCTGATTGACCGCATGCAGTAATAAGTGCATTGAACACAACTCGATCTGGCTTCACGTTCTACTGCATGCAAGATTCTTTTAGCATGAAGACTTGGTATCCTTAAAGTAATGAAACTTCGTTAAAAAATGCAAAAGGCACATAACTTACTTTTTTTTATAAGTAAAAGGCATATAACTTACTTAATATTTAAAGGATGAAGTAAACAAGAACACGCAATGACATCATTGCTAATAAACTACAGAGAAATAACAACTTAACAGACTCACATCCGCAATAGATGAAAACAGGTAGTGTTTCCCCAATCTTACCTTAGACCTCATTATCCCATAAGCACCAAATGCTTTAGCCACTTGACCTGCTCTGGCACAACCGTCAATAAGGGCTCCATATGTATGAACATTTGGTTCTACTCCAGCATTAACCATCTCATGAAACACCTAGGTAGAGGACCTTGGTGAATTTAATAAATGTAGCAAGCCAAGAATAGGATACATAATAATATTTCACTTAAACAAAGTCTAAAACAGTGTTTGACCATGAGGCTCGTGAGCTACACCTTTCCCAAGCAGCAAATAAATTTAACATAACAACTCTGAGCCAGTAGGAGGGAAGTGGGAAAAAAGAAGAAGATAAAATTAGAAATGCAACCGAGATGTAGATGGATACCAACTATATCATTTTTATAGTTTCACGCAAGAAACCTTTAGCAAAATCAAAATCAAATACAGAGAAAGATGTTATTTCTTTACATAAAGAAAACTAGATGGGTTGGATTGCAAGCCATACAAATGAGATCAAGACAACAGTTTATTGTGAGCAACTTCATAAAAATGACAAAAGGTAAGGAAAGAGTTCCAGTGAGTAAACCCAGGTTAAAGATCATATATATTGATTGTAATCTAAAATAAAAGAAACCAAGAAGGAAGGTATCATACTTCAAACATCAGATCAACTTTCCCACTTTTAGCACAGGTCGAGATCAAAGTAGTGTAAAGTTTGCAATCCACTTTGAATCTAGCCTCCTGGACAAGTCGCAGAACTTGGAAAGCTCCTAAATGCACAAAACACAACTCATGAAAGTGGAGCATACTTGATTACAAACAATGAAAGACTATAACACAATAAACAGCGGAAGATAAGGAACTTACCTTCCGAATCCTGAGAACTCCCACACACAGACATGAGCATATTAAACGTACTCAATGTTGGGTTTGGAATCAGCTTGGTGTAACGAAAAGCTTCATTAACAGCCTTTTGACTTTTGCACTTTTCAAAAAACTTTGCATGATAGACCTGAAACCAAAGAATTCAATGAATTTGATATATTACAAATTCAATAACAGAACAATAATTAACAGCAAAATGATACTGCTACAAGTTTACCTTATTCATATCCAATAAAGAATTTCTTTCCATGTCTTCAAGCAGTTCCACACACTCAGTCAACCTAATAGACCCATGACACGAAGGATAAGATCTTAGGCTTTTGAAAATAACCAACTAATTGAGAAAGGCTGGAATAGACACTCTCTCAAAGTAATACTTTAGAACTGTGCTTCACTGTTTATTCATTTCAAACCAAACTTGCGATTTAGCACTTCCGCAGAAATTCTCTTGTTGAGAGCAACTAACTTTAAAAGTATATTTGCTTACCTGCCAGCTCTTAGCAATCGATTGTAAGCGCTAAGTTGTTCAGAAGGATGCTTTCCGTCAGTAACTTGCATCCCATTTGGGTGGGGGAACTGGTGAAAACTTTGATAATTTTTTTTATTCAGATTTCTAATCATCCCATTTGGGTGGGCTAACAGGGGCAAACTTTGATAAATTTTTTTATTCAAATTTCTAATCTTCCTGTCCCTTGGAAATCCATTGCCTTTTCCAGAATCTCTTCTTCTGTAGGGAAGCCCTTCTTTGTAAGTTGCAACAGGTACATTTCCATCCACATTTTCTGAATCAGCAAACATCCTTTATATAAAGTCAGCATAGTGAGGGAAAGTTTGAAAAAAAAAGAAAAACAGTCTGCTATGATATGGAAGAAACTTAGTGCTCAAAGAACGACAGAACAACATGAATAGAAATGGTTTCAGATTCCATATTATCTCCGGCATTACCTGCAACCTGAACAGAAATCTCTGTTGATAATTCCGATTTCTTTGGTGCAGTGTTCCTCATCAATGAAGAATATTTATTTCCATTGAGAAGATAGGCATGATGAGAAAATGATTTTGAAGCACTTGAACTCGCTTTAGATTTTCCCACGGACTCGTTTGGTTCATAAAACATGTAAAGCTCTTCTCTAGCCGAATCTCCAAGAAAGACATTATAGCTTATGGTTTTGCCCTCTTCACCATTTTCAACATTTTCTTCGTTGCATTCATTCACTTCTGCAGGTGCATCATTTATGTTAACAGAAGCAGCACTAAGCCTGATATTATTACCCATTAGTGTAGGCAACTCCAAACTAGAAACTAGTTCCTCTTCAGATCCTTCCACTTGCAATGTAGCCATTTCATTAGTGGAAGTGAGAGGTTGAAGCGCACAGGAGCCAAAGACGGCTGTGGAAAATGATTGAACTCCAACATCATTTTCTTCCGATTTCAAAGAATTAATAGAATTATATGTTGTGAGAACGTCACAACCAGGTGGCAGTGATGTTTTACTGACAGTAACATCTCCATCCATCAAAGCAGAGGTCTGAGATAGCAATGGAGCCTCTCTATCCGCAGAAGCATGGCTGTTCACTGCAATTTTATGTCGAAACCATTTTCTTTCTTCTCCCTCACCAAGCTCCCCAAACCCAAGAATCTGACTTTCAAAAATCCAGTTCATAACATCTTGTCCTACTTTAAATAACGCAAAATCGGGAGGCCTTGGCACCTATAATCGGCAAAAAGTGAGCACAGGCCATGCCGTCTCAACCATATACTACGATCCTAGTTAAATAGAAGCATTCACTTTATATTAAACTAAATACATTCAATAAACACATTCGGATAAAGAAACCTGATAAAAAATAGCTGAACTTGTTTTACGCTACAGATGTGATCATATATAGCAACACATGGCTAGTAGTAGCCTAGCATACGGCAATTAGGGTAATTTTCACTTCGAAACCTATTGGTCATTTTGTCGTATAATAATTGATTTATATCATGAAAAGCTCCTTTTTTAGTAACTGTCAATGTTCGCAGTCGCACACGATGTACAATAGTTAAAAACAGAGACTATCATTTTGACATCGTCATCCACAAGTTAAATAGGCAATTGAATAAGACTTATAAAGAAAACACTTAAAATAACCAAATTGCTTTAAATTTTAGCAGTCTAAGTTCACAAACCTCTCTATCACTCTTCTTTCTTCTATAGTGCTTCAAGAAGACGACAGAGACGGCAGAGAAGGTGAATGCGGCAACAACGACGACTACGAGGAACGAAGAGTGAGAATTCAGAGAAGCTCTGAAGAGAAATCTCGGAGAATGGAGGCCAAGCCCTACTCTCGAGAGTTTTCTTTGTGTCCGAAGAGCTGCTGCTGATGGCGGCCTAAGAGTGTGGGAGTACCCAAGGAATTCCCCGCGCATGGATCGGAGCTTGGAAGAGGAGGAAGAAGGGAGTGGATTCCATGTGAGCAGGGTTATGGTTTGGGGTTTGCAAGATAAGGTCATGTCCATGAAGTCACAGAGAGAGAGAGAGAGAGAGAGAGAGAGAGGATAGGGGAAAGAAGAAGAAGAGGAGATTATGGAGCGAGAGTCGAGACTCTTCAAGACTTGAAGTGAGTGACTGAGGAAACGACATTCTGGTTGGGTTTTTGCTGGCGTGGCATCTTTCTCGTCCTGATAACAGTCATAGTTTGTTTGGCTCACGTAGGCGAGAAAGTGGATATTATTTCTTTTATAATTAATAATATTTTTTGGATAAGGATACTTTACATCTACTTTATACTTCTTTACTGCTATTTTTTTATTTTCCTATTTGAATATAGATTAAAATTTTCAGTTTTTTTTTTTTTTGCATAATTTTAAAAAAAATTATAAATTAATTACAAATAAATTTAATTTAAAAAGTAAAATAAGGTCAATTTTTATAAAATTAAATTTATTTTTAATTAAATTATATAATTACGTTAATTGATTGAATTTATTGTCTTTTAAATTATACAAAAAGATCATATTATGAACTTTTTAATATAGATTCAAAGAATAAAAAATTTGGATAGTAAAATAATAATAAATGAAGTGTAAAGATATCAATGTTTATATTTTTTAATGAAAAAATCAGTGCGACTCCACTTTTACAAAAATATAAATAAATAAAATATTTATTAAAAAAAATATATTTACAAATCAACATTTTAATACATCAAGTTATATAAGTGACGCAAAACATAAAGAATGATGTCCGAAGGTTTTATAGGTGTAACCAATGTTAGCTGGTTTTTCTTTCTTTTTTTTTTATTGGCTATCAAGTGATGACTTTGTTCAGTTTCTTTTAACAAAACAAATATGCTGTCGTGATGAAACTATTCAATAATAAGCTGTAGCAAATGAAACAGTAATCAAAACTAAGCCTGTACATCGGGCCGGATTTTTTTCAGCTCAATCTAGAACTCAGATAAAACCCGATTATCTAGGTTCCACCTCGGAACAAATCCGAGCCGATACTCGCGTAGAAAAACTTAGGTACACCTGATACCTTAATTTTTTCAATTTAAATGTTTTGATTTTTTTTTTTTAGCAACTCAAAAGAAAAATATATATTATGTTTAATGAATCATTCATTTTATGTTTTTATTTATTTATTCTTTCTTCACATGACTTTTTATTGGTGGTCAAGGAATATGTAAGTTTTGATTTAAAAAACTAAATAAATTGAATTTGAACGTTGCATCAACATTTAAAAAAAAAAAAAAAACTCAAGTGCAACCCGAAACCCAGGTTTTGGATTTTTAAAAACCAATTTCAATCCGAGTTCCCGCCCAATTTTGAAACCCTAGTTTCAGTCCGGATATACTGAGTTGGAACCCAAATAAACAATACTAGTCAAAAAACTTATAATTTTATAGGGACTTCTCTCACTCATGACATTTTTCTTTATTGTCATTGTATGTTCAGGATCTGACTAATTTTAGGGATATAAATCATTTCACAACTAAATAGTGTGTTAATGTCACTTTACTAAAAGTTTCAAGCTATTATTTACATCTCAAATTTTATAATAATTATTCTCAATTTAAAATAAATTTATAAAAATGATTGTGATATGTCTTTACTCTTCTAATAAATACATGGTTGGCAGGAAGAAGTAGAACAAAAAAATCTAAATTTTATAGACAAGCACGATTAGACATACAAAGATAGTTAAAAAGGAATTAAAAATTAACGTAACTAGATTTTAAATACATAATTTAATTCATCATAAAAAATATATATATATATATATTATAATACAATGTATTCCATCAATTTTTATGTATATTTTTCTTAAACAAGCAATACACTTGTTTTCGAAGATTTTCTATACGTGTCTTTCCGGCCGGCACAGGCAACGTTTTCGGGCCTTACTACCGAAGCCCATATTAAAACTTCAAATAATTTCCTCTTCATTTCGGGGTACAAGCCCAAGGCACAAATACAGTAGCACGACCAGAGCAATTTAGCGGGCCAAGATTCCGGCCTTTCGGCACAGTTTCCTCGTCCAAGCACTGGATACGCGAGGTCTGGCTTCACTGAGCTAGATGGATCGCAAGACCATAAAGCAGTGTGTTCTGTCCCCTCAAGTATCGCACCCTTCCTCCACACATTACTCCCATCGTCCATCTTTGATAGGATTGAAAATAAAAATGACTGAACCGAATCGGATCGAATTGGACTGGTGAGTTTGGTCCGATCTAGTATCGGTTTTATTTTTTTTTAAATCAATTAAAAAATAGTTTGGTTTTGATTTTTTTTTTTTAACACTAGGCCAGACTAGTTCATATATATATTTTAATTTTTTATATTGTATAAAATATTTTTTATATGACTTTTTGTATTATATATAATTTGTATATATAAAATAATTTTGTATTATATGATAATTATTAATTAATATAATATTAAAATTTAAAATTCTATATAAATAACTATATATTATCACTATATTATATATTATAATATACTATAATATATTATCAATATATTATTATATATTATAATATATATATACATACTATATATATTATATAATATATCAGAATAATTGGACCAGAACCGATAAAATTAAAAGTACCGATTTAAGAGTACAAACGATGCAGTTTCAATTATTTAAATATCAAAATCGATATATACTGATTCGATTCTAAAATATGTCCAAAACTGAACCGTTACACCCTGCTTCTTTGAAACAGGTCATTCTCCTCCATTCCACAACTAGGGTCCTTCGCCCGAGCTATATTTCTAAACCTGCAACCCATCCGTGCTCCTTTCTCCATATTTGCCTCCATGTCAGTGATTCACCAATTCTATGCCTCCTATGAAGAAACATACATTTTCGCACAAAACCCCAAAACCCCAAAACCCTCCATTCCTTCTGCCGGCGAGTATTGACTATATTTGCTTGGGAGTCGTTAGAAGGCACTATGTTTGAACCTGTTTGAACCTCTGCCCTATGTTGCACATTGTCGTGCGAATCTCTGCATTTTACATGTGAATTCCCAAGCTAATGTTGACCCTGACCTAGCAGAATGCTGACCCTGAATCTCGGGCCTTAAAGCAAATGTTGTTTTGTGTAGCCTTCAAAACAAGTTCACTGACCATTGCCTACACAATTGGCCTCGCGTGGCTTGCAATAGTTGAGTCGCAGCCTCGTGGAAGAGCTCGGTTGTCTCTTTTAGACCAAAATGGTGTATAAAGTCGCAGTGCCCAACCTAATGTAAGATACCCCTATGAAGTTAATCAGGCCTCGCACCGCCATCCCCAAGTTTGCTCGTTGTTGCCTCCATAACTCGACCACCACGGGTCCTAAGACTCAGTCCTACCAGGTAAGCGTGTATGGCCCCCTATTTAAATTTTAGTTGTTTGTATATACATTTTTGTGAATTCTCCCTTGTCGATTTTTGTCAAAGTGGAAATTATAATTCTTGTCCGTCGATTTCAAAACTGTAAATTTTGTCAATTTTTGCATGCTCTGTACCCTTGTTCAATTTCTATTTAAAAAATGTTTGGGAATGCAAAATGTGTGCTCTGTTTGTTGTCTCACACGAGAGTGCATAGTTTGGTGTGATACCACAGTTTGGCAAATGATTTTGACTAGGATTGGTGTTTATCTGCTGCTGAAATTGTATTTGTTGGGTAACATGTTTGCATGGGATTGGTTTGTTGGGTAACATCTACTATTGATATTTTGACTGGGATCGATTTGTTGGGCAACATTTTTGTTGGGGATTGGTGTTAAACAGAATGGGTATGGTTCTACTTGTGAAATATAGATGGATGGGTGTATGTTGAATGGGTATGCTTCTACTTGTGAAATATCTATATGCGTAATGAGCTTCCATAATCATTATTGAACTTTCATTATTGTCAAATTATTGTATTCAAAGACTCATGTTTCTTCCACAAAAACAGATCATCACCTTTTTGCATTCATAGACACTAGAGAATTTTTGTGTCCTTTTTTAATTCTAAACTGAGTTATGACCTTATAACTATTTATATTACGGCAAGTCTTAGGGTATGTTTGGGTAGTGTGAAGTGTTGAGAATGTTTGTGAATAATTATGAGTAGAGATTGGAGTGAGTTTGTGGGTCCCATTGAGATTATCTTGAGTTGTTTGGATGTGTAAAGTATGTTGAGTTGTTGACTTTTGAGTAGGTAGTTGAAAAATGTGTGGATCCCATAAATATTATAGTGATTTTATTTTTAGTAATAAATATTATAATGATTTTATTATAGTGATTTTTTAATATTATTAAATATTGTAGTGATTTTATTTTACTTTATATATAATAATGATAAATATTATAATGATTTTATTTATATATATATAATAGTGATAAATATTATAGTAATGTTATTTTTTATTTATATATTATAGTGATTTTATTTTTAATTTATATATAATAGTGATAAATATTATAGTATTTTATTTTTTATTTATATATAATAGTGATTTTATTTTTTTTTATATATTTTAGTGATTTTATTTTTTATTTATATATATAATGATTTTATTTTTTATTTATATATTATAATGATTTTATTTTTTATTTATATTTAATAGTGATTTTATTTTTTATTTATATATTATAGTGATTTTATTTTTTATTTCTATATTATAGTGATTTTATTTTTTATTTATATATTATAGCGATTTTATTTTTTATTTATATATAATAGTGATAAATATTTTTTATTTATATATTATAGTGATTTTATTTTTTATTTATATATTATAGTGATTTTATTATTTATATATTATAGCGATTTTATTTTTTATTTATATATTATAGCGATTTTATTTTTTATTTATATATAATAGTGATAAATATTTTTTATTTATATATTATAGTGATTTTATTTTTTATTTATATATTATAATGATTTTATTTTTTATTTATATATTATAGCGATTTTATTTTTTATTTATATATAATATCGATAAATATTTTTTATTTATATATTATAGTGATTTTATTTTTTATTTATATATTATAATGATTTTATTTTTTATTTATATATTATAGCGATTTTATTTTTTATTTACATATAATAGTGATAAATATTTTTTATTTATATATTGTAGTGATTTTATTTTTTATTTATATATTATAGTGATTTTATTTTTTATTTATATATTATAATGATTTATAGCGATTTTATTTTTTATTTATATATTATAGCAATTTTATTTTTTATTTATATATTATAGCGATTTTATTTTTTATTTATATTATAGTGATTTTATTTTTTATTTATATATTATAATGATTTTATTTTTAATTTATATATTATAGCGATTTTATTTTTTATTTATATGTTATAGCGATTTTATTTTTTATTTATATATTATAGTGATTTTATTTTTTATTTATATATTATAGCGATTTTATTTTTTATTTATATATAATAGTGATTTTATTTTTTATTTATATATTATAGCGATTTTATTTTTTATTTATATATAATAGTGATAATTATTTTTTATTTATATATTATAGTGATTTTATTTTTTATTTATATATTATAATGATTTTATTTTTTATTTATATATTATAATGATTTTATTTTTTATTTATATATTATAGTGATTTTATTTTTTATTTATATATTATAATGATTTTATTTTTTATTTATGTATTATAATGATTTTATTTTTTATTTATATATTATAGCGATTTTATTTTTTATTTATATATAATAGTGATAAATATTTTTTATTTATATGTAATAGTGATTTATTTATTTATTTATATATTATAATGATTTTTTTTATATATTTAATAGTGAGAAATATTATATTGATTTTATTTTTTATTTATATATAATAGTGATAAGTATTATAGAATGTTTGTGAATAGTTATGAGTAGAGATTAAAGTGAGTTTGTGGGTCCCATTGAAAGTATTTTAAATTGTTTGGCATGTGAAGTATTTTCAAAAGTACGAGAATACTTAGAAAGTGTTGAGGATACTCTAGTATCCAAAGACAGCCTTATTCTCTTATTTTTTGTAAATTTTTAAGTTGCTTCATTTGCTATAAGTGGAGAGAGAGAGAGTCCTTTCGACATAGGAAATGATATTTGAAGTTTTAAATTTGTGAGCACTAGTTGGTATTCGAATGTTTTGTTGCAATTGGTAACAACTTTGAATTAATTGAAGCCGAAAATGTCTTATTAAGTGAGGTTATCTTTCACATTTGACTGATGATTGTTAGGCATTAGGGTCACAGTCTGTTAGAAATACTAGATCAAAGTTCACAGTAAAAATGATATTAACTCATCGGAAATATCTTGGATCTAGTGCAATTGTTCCACAGATTCTTCATTGTCGTTGTTGTTCATCCAAAATTTTCCGTATCGATGGTGGAGTTTGTTACGTAGTAATATACCAGAGCAACACCTACATATTTCACAACCTAAATGTTGAGACTAGAGAGAACCATTTAAGAAAGAGATTTGCTATTTATGATGCAAGTGTCTCATCCAAAGGGGGGAAGGACTATGTAAATAGCCCATCTAAGCTTAACCCCCGGCTGGCCATTAAGGGTCAGCCATCAAGTCTCATGCATGAAGTAGTTTAAAAGTCAATTCATAACCTCCAATATAAGGTAAAGGGGTGCCCACTCTGGATGCTCATTTCTTACATAGTCAACAGTAAATAGGGAAGAAGCAGTTGATGTAAGATTTTATGAACAATGAAGGCTATGGAAAAAATGAGGTTTATAAATGTCTAAATGAAATACATTTGATAGACAAATAACAAGCGAGGAAGTTCAGGTCTCTTTGTTTGATATGACAGTGATAAAGAATAGCTTTTGTGGTTTCTATGATTAGTCACCCACTTTGTAGAAGCATTTCTCTATACTAACCTAGTCTTGTGTTATTTGGGCTATAATTGAAGAAAGTTTAACACGTGATATGTTTAGGAATGTGAATCTCATTTTAAATAAACATGTGATCAGGTGGAGCAGTAAGATGGCTTGAAATTATGTATTATTTTTTAAATAATATTGTGTTAATTGAAATACATGATCCCGATAATCTATCATACATGAGGATTTAAAATCAATTTTTTTTTAATCTACTTGTTTATTACAATGAAATACATACTAATTATGATAATTTCTTAACAGCACCTATATATTAGAATAAAAGTCTATTAATTTGTTATTTTTAATCCACAACAAAAAGAAAACCATTCCTCTCACTATCAAGTGTACAAATATCAAACTATAACCACCTTATATTAATTAGGTCGTTTTTGCCAAGGTTCTACATACAAAACCTACTCCTTTAGATATCAATATTTATACATATGATAAGAGACTACTGAACAACTACTCCTTTAGATATCGATTATATTTTGGTCTGGTAAAATATCAATCATATATATAAAAGACTACTGAAAATATCAATTAAAATAGTGAGATCTGTAACTTTAAATAAGCTTTAAATTTGGAGGGGAAGTTGGTAAATTTGTGAAATCTGTAGCTTTCTTCTATTGGATCGTGACTTAAGACTTAAGAGTCATAATTCTACTCCTAGTTGCGAATTGATATTTTGTTGAAACAAAGAAAAGAAGCCAAAACAATCAACAAGATTCTGGTAGCAAGTATGAAGAATATATTTCTTTTTTTATTGCCCCCAAGGTGCTGCTTTTGTTCATAGCTCAGTTTTCTAACCGAAGTGCGTGTATCTCAGAATTTAGTGGGGAGCACAGTTTTTGGGTCCATAGTTCACGTGGCTTGCTAACTTATTTCATTTCATGTTGTAGCGTTACTACTTAAGCTCATCATCATCGTCACCATCTCGACAAGTATGACACCTTTATTATTTGTGTATGACCTTATGTTTTTTACATCAACTCTTAAATTCTTTATTTCCTACCTTATATATTAGAAAAATTATATACATAAACCTCACACTCCTGCACACCACTTAAAAGTATATGAATTTATTCTTTTACCCTCATGTTTCATGAAATATGAAATATGAAATATAAGGATAAAAGAATAAAATCACATGTTTTTTAAGTGGTGTGCAGAGTGTGAAGTTTACGTGTAGCATAACTCTATATATTAATGTCAATGCGTTAGAAAATAAAGTCGTTTTGTTTATTTCCCTATCTGCTATAGCCTATATCTATCATAGCATGTCACCATCTTATATACATGGTCTACGCGTATTGGGTCATTCTATTAAAAGGAGTACTACAACCACAAAGGGGTTACACAAAAGTAATCCCATAAACTGACGTAATTTCATGTGATCCTTTAGATCTGTTTTACAATAAAAGTAATTTTACAATCTGACAAACCACATCAAGTCACATCAGTTTGTGAGATTACTTTTGTACAATCACTTTGTGGTTATAGTATCTCTCTTTAAATACATGTGGAATTCGATTGACATTTACAAACATGTACTTGTTTCCTTTCAAAATTTTGCCGTGTCATATGAAAATATATTAGCACCATATGGATGAACTGATCGAGTCGAGCCATGATTGGGACTTGTGGAATGATGGGATGGAGGATATCCTGATTGAGATGTTGTACCAAGAAACGCTGATGGATACACTTTTTTAAAACCATTTCAAAAATCTCAACTCAAACCATCTTACCACTATTCATAGAAATCTCAAAAGTTTCTCATCACATCTCGCCTCCCAAACGAGCCCTCAAACTCTAAACCCATAAACCTAAAACTATAAAACCCTAAACTATAAACATAAACCTTAAACACTAATCCGAAACCCTAAAACCTAAATCCTAAATCATAAACTCTAAAACCCTAAACCCTAATCCTAAACCTTAAAATCCTAAATCCTAAACTCATAACCCTAAAACCATAACACCATAAACCATAAATTCTAAACCTTAAAACCCTAATCCAAGGCCCTAAAATCATAAACCCCAATCCGAAACCCTAAACACTAAACCCTAAACCCAAATCATAAACCCTAAACCCATACCCTATAACCCTAAACTCTAAACCCATAACCCTAAAACCATAAAACCCAAAACCTTAATCCGAAACTCTAAGCCCTAAAACCTAAACTCTAAACCCATAAAAAATCATAAAACCCTAAACCCTAAACCCATATCCCTAAAATCGTAAAACCCCAAACACTTTAAGCCCTAAAACCTAAACCCTAAACCCATAAAAAATCATAAAACCCTAAAACCCTAAACCTTAAACCCTAATCCAAAAGCCTAAACCATAAACCCTAACATGGTAAATCCTAATCCTGCATCCTAAACCCTAATACTAAACCCTAAACCCTAGTCCTAAACCCTAAGACTCAAAACCCATAACCCTAAAACCATAAACCTTAAACCCTTATCCAAAACCCTAAACCCAAAACATAAAACCAAAATCCTAAAACCCCAAACCCTAAACCCTAAATCCCTAAACCCTAATCCTAAATCCTAGACCCTAAAACCCCAAACCCTAAAGGCTAAAATCCAAAACCCTAAGACCCTAAAACCCCAAACACCATACACTTTTTTCAATCCTCCAACTCCCTAAAACTCTAAACCCTAAACCTTAATCCTGAACACTAAACCCTTCTCAAATATAAGACATTTTCATATATTTCATTCCCAAATATTACTAAAACATAAAACACTTTTCAATTTCAAAATTTCAACTTTTTCATCTAAACATTAAAACTTTCTCAAACTCATAAAAAAAATACAAAAAACGATACTACTTTTCAAGTTTCAAAATAAAAATCATATTCAAAAATCATATTCAAACAAAATTTTAACTTTATAATATTTTTATTCAACTTTTTTCCTTTTATTTTTTAAAACTTAATAAAACATCTTAACTCAAACTATTTCATTACTATTAATATACTGAGATATTTTAAGTATCCAAACAGATCCTAAAAGTACTAAAAATTGACTCTTTGCTTCGTTCATAAAGATTTACAATTGTTATAGTTATACTACGTCACTTATTTAAAATCAAAATAAGATAAAATCTAAAATGTGACATTTTTACTTATAATATATTAAATATAACTATTATTTTAAATACTATGTCAACTTTTAAATAAAATGAGGCTTTATTTAATGGATAAGCATGAATGCCAGATACATACAATAATTAAGGTCCAAAGTAGAAAATTCTCGCATAGGAAAATGATGAATACGCGACACGATAGACTGCAAAGTCGACACAATAACTCCTTTACCTTTTGCTTACATTTTTTCTTCAACTTTTAAATCTTGACCCAATACAGCTAATCTTCATTCTCGGGCTCTCTCGCTCTCTCCCTCGACTAGTTTTTTTTTCTTCTCTTCTCTCTAATTTTTTCTGACCGCAGTTATTTGCTAAGCCTCTTCTTTTATGACGTTTAGTTTCCCGACGCTTCCTTTTCGCCTTCGTTTTTTTCCCCTCCCGTTCGGGTGTAGGAATTTGAATGTGATTATTAGCAATGTACTGCTTTAAGTTCTACCTGCACTTCTCATGCATTCTTTAATTTTCGTATATTTGCTATGATTACCGTCTGCGAGAGACTTGGCCGGGGATGCTTTTATTCCATGTTATATATATGCAGTCTTCGAACACTGAGCACCGAAAAAATAAGTTGATTTTCATAACCCTGTAATCAACTTATTTTACTGGGAAAAGGCTCTGGGTTTTGGCCAGACGAGGTCTTTTGAGATTCTGCAATATGTTTCTTCTCGAGCAGAAGCACCACCTCACTGTAATCAGCTACTCATGTATGAAGAAAAAGTAGGTCCTGCTTGTAAGAACTTGATGTCAATTTGTTCATTACTGCATACTCTTGATGGTAATTGTTTAATTGGGATGTGTATGTTCAGCTCATTCATGGAAAACCTTCAATATATACCCATTTCTTATAGTGATATTTTATTCGGATTTTGCCTGAATTTTTGCCTGATGACAGAATATTTAGGATTAACTGAAGGTCTTCCACTCTGTACTATAAACTTTTATGACATTCTTGGCCAGAGTAGTTCACAAACTCCTTGTGCCTCTATCTTTAAGATCTGCCAATGGCTGTGTTAATGTCAAAAATTACAAAAGGGCTGGAATGAAAGAAAGAGTAATTTTTAATTCACAAGGTTAATTCAAACGTCGATATGGTGTTTTTCGCATAATCTATAAAGTAAATAATAAATAAAAAAATAAAAATAAATAAAAGAGAAACATATATTTACGTAATTTGACATAAAAATCTATATCAACGAATTATTTGAGAGTAAAATTTATTATAACTAGTGATTTTATAATTTTTCATAACTTCACATTGATATAATGAAAAAATTTAGTCTAACCGTCCCAAGCCATACGTAAAGAATTCTCCTCTCCATTTGTAGAGATATTCATTTTATCGAGATATGTTTTTTTCAGGGTGAGAGAGTTTAATTTATCTTATGAATTTTTTTTTTTTTTAAGAATTTGATTCAACTTCTCTTAATTTCTCTCTTTTTTATTTTTTTTAATTTTTTTTTTATTATTACTGATAAATTTTTAAAAGACTGGACCAATCAATTTATTCTCTAACAGGCTGCACAGCGTGCAATATTAAAATGGCTGGATGGTGACTAAAGCTATTTGCATTTGGAGTGGATTTCACTCTGGTGTAATCCTTTTTGTCCCAACATGTTACCATTTCCAAGAAAGGTGATCAGATCATCAGATAGCATTGATTAATATTGGGGTAGCCACTGTTGAGAGCGGCCGTTTTTACGTATCCTATATGATATTATCTATATTATACATCTGTAATTTGAAATTAGAGAGAATAGAAATGAGAGAGAGTGACGACGAGAGAGATGATAAGAGAGAGAGATCGAGATTAGAAAAAGAGCAAAGATGAGACAGAGAGAGACGATGAGACAGATAAAACCTTTCTTCAGATATGTGTCGACTCTAGGAAAGTCGGAATTGCATAATATCAGTTTGAGTGGCTCTGGCAAGTTGGATCACATATAAAATTTTTATTTTATCATTATAGTTTTTTAGATTTTTATATAAAATATAATAAATAATTTAATTTTTTTAAATCTCAATTTATTTTTTTAAATTTCAAAATAATAATAATATTAAAAAATAATATTTTAAATTTTCATATAAAAATAAAAATTTTTATCTCACTGTCTAACATATCCGACTCAACTCTAGAGAGTTCCCTCATAAGTGTCTGATGGCCCCAACCGTCCACTATAGATCTGCTGTAGATAAGATAACTCATTCCCAGTGATTACTCGTTCTCATCTCTCAACCCATGGCTTCATTTAGGTCACATAGAGTGCACTGTGCAGTATTTGACTTTTCATAATCATTTTCTTTCTTTTTCTTTTTCTTTTTAATTTTTTAAATATAAATAAATAAAATGACTTTAAAATAAAACAGGCTTTGTCATCAGTTTAGATCATCCATCCGGATGTCTAGAGTTTATAATTCTAAATTTTGAGAAAAAAATTTAATTTTTTTGATAAAACATTAAAAATCCCTCGGTTTCTTATTTTTAAAAAAAGTTTTGAGACATAAACAGTAAAAGAGTTATAATTTATCCCTAAATCATTTTGTATAAATATTTTATTCTAATAAATAAAACAAATTTTTTCTTTCAATCATTTATACTTTCTTCATATTTATTATAGTTTTAAGTAATAATTTAAATAATTATGAAAATGTAAAAAAATTAAATGGAGACATGAGTACTTTAATTAGTTACCAGAAGCGAATTGGAATGAGGAACTTATCTGACTTTTTATTGGACGGTCGTCAAGCAAAAAATTAGGTAAAAAAATATACAACATGCAGATTTGGACGAACACGGGATATAAAGAAAAGTCAAAGACGCTCACCCTCCACCTGCTGCTGCCACGTGGGAGGAAGCTATAGGAAGGGTCGACACGTGGGCCCAAATGTTCAAATCTTTATAGAACGATTATATTTTTCTGTCTTTGATTTGTTGAGATTAGGACCCATACCATAAAGCCTCTCTAGTCCGAATTTATTGATGGAAAACTGAACTCATCTGGATTAAAAATTGAGAAGTCATGTAGTTATAAAAAAAAATTTTATATAAATTAATATAATTTTATATGATACATTTGATATATTTTTTAATAAAAATAATTTTAAAATTTATTCTTCGAAATAAACAGTAATAATATTGTAATTGTAATACGATTTTATTTTCATATATTAATTATTATTTTTTATATCTTTGTATTAATCATTACGAAAGGTGGGAATCGAGACAAGCTTTTGAAACCGACAATACAACAAGAGATGATGTGGTCGTCCCTACTTCATTGGACGAAAGCCACGTGGCAATATACGTGAGAGATACGCAATGGGAGTAGAGATTAGTCGGGCAGGAGTCAGGACAACGTGTCGTTCCCATACGGACCGACCAAAGCATAAAAATCTGGACCCTGGTTGTTTTAGCGAACTCATTTGTCTTTTTATCTCGAGTCTCCCAGACCGCCCCACGTGTCCCTACCACAAACCAATCATCACTCGTGGGCAGGGTGGGTTGTTTTTGGAAAGAAAAGTGAAAGTAACGTGGAAAACATGTCTAAGAAATTGAGGAATTCCGAGATGGAGATGATATGATAGTTCGACCGACTTCTCCAATGTAAAAAAAAAAAAAAAAATATCTTAATATTAATATTGTTTTAGTTTAGGAGTAATGGTATTTAAACGGTACAAATTGAAAAATAGAAAATTCACTATTAGAAAGTATATTTATAGTTTATATAATTTTAAAGTATATAAGTCATGTGAATTTTATTTAAAAAAATAAATTTTGAATGTATATGAAAAAATCTACTTTTTAATAGTATATTTAATTATTTTTTAAAATAATAATACTATATACAGTCGTGAAATATGTGAACATTGTACAATCATTTTAAAAAATAGTGACTATTAAAAAATTAATTTTTATTTTTATGTGGATTCTGTATTGACTCATTGTTTCAAAAAGATTATATGAAATTTACGTACTCTATAATTGTAAATATTATTTCTCTTTTTAAAATAAGTGTGCAAGTTATACAATTTAGAACTATATCTAGAATAAATCTTTGGTTTAATTTTATGTTTGGAAAATTCTAAAAATACCATTATTCACCATAATTTTGTTATTGTCATTTTTTTTTTATATATTGGGAGGAGGTATTTCATTCTTAGTGAGAAATTAAGATATTGTCAATTAATTTATAAGATCTTGATCATAATTTTATTATTTTTAATTATACTCATCGATATATAAATAAAACTAGAATGATCTTCTTCTTTTAAAAAATCATATTTCTTGGTATATTACATTTTAAATAATTAAAAATAAAAATATTATTATTTTATTTTAATGTTAATTAAATTATTTATAAGTTCCAGCGTTTTATTTTAATGTTAATTAAATTAATTATAAAGTTCTAGCGTTATCCAGTACCTGGATGGCGTAATCTCTTTTTTTTTGGCTTCTTTTCTTCCTTTGAAATGACGCAGAATCACAGTTTTGTAAGGTCAAAAGTGCTGTTTGAAAAGGGAAATCATGAAACTCGCCTTACGCTTCCCCACCTCCCTAAATAACACACCCGCCCTCTCTCTCTCTCACTCTCTCAGAGGCCATGATTGATGAAAATCCATTGAAGAAGCAAAGGTAGCCTCTTATCTCCCAAAGCAACTCTTCTCACTTTTAATCTGCGTCAGACTCACGAGACTCCGACCCAAAGCACACAACGCAATTCACAGGACTCACAAGAAAGCAGAGATCAACCCCATACCCCCCAAAAAAAAAAAGAGAAAAAAGGAGAAAACCAGAGAGAAGCAGCGAATGGAGACTCCTAATGGCACACCCAAGAAGAAAAGCGTAGAACACGGACAGGTTATGGATGGTTCGGATATAATGAAGTTGGTTGGGGACGACGAGGTGTTTAGCAATTTCGTGGACCATAAGTTCCAGGAGCTTGATAGGGATAGAGATGGGAAACTCTCTGTGAAGGAGCTTCAGCCTGCTGTGGCTGATATTGGTGCTGCTCTGGGTTTGCCAGCTCAGGGGACCGCTTCTGATTCCGATCACATTTATTCTGAGGTATGTGTCCGGTGTCCCATTTCTCTAACTCTGGTCTTTGTACTTTTTCTTGCCCTTAACTGGGTCTCGGTTTTGGGGGTCGGTTTGAGGCACAGAGTTTAGAGAAAAATAAAGGGTTTAGAACTTTTTTAGCCGAGAAAGTTTGTACTTTTCCATTTCAATGTTTACTTTTGCTTCGTATGTTTCTTCTTTTAAAACCATAAAAAAAGATCAACTAAATTTAAGTGGCCAAAGATGTAGGACCGAGGGTGCAACTTACAAATAGATTACTGTCCCTGAATACTTCTGAAACGTAATCAAGAGCATTGGAAGTCAAAGCATACGTGATACCTTATCTTTTGTGCAAGCAGGTTTGGAGTTAGTAAACAACAACAGGTTTATGTCATTTGCTTTTTTTTTTTCCCGAGACAACAAGGACTTCTTCATTAAGAATTTGAGCACATTGCACTACAGCATGTTAATCGTCTGTATAGTACGTTAGAATATTGATGACTCTTAAATAGACCTATTTTCTTCGTATCATACCTGTGACATTATCTTTACCCAATAATTATGTGCGTTTATACCTTTTCTTTGTTTCTGGGAGCGATAATCTTGGATTAACTGACCCAATAAATCCTAGTAGTTTAAGCACAGAATTCTATAAATAACGTCAACCTATTGGCTCAAGATTAATGAGGAAGCCAGAGTGCATGTGTGATGCGTGCTAGGCAAAGGAGGGTTTTCACTTTACATGAAATCGATCGAGCATGTAATCGAGGTTCTCACTTTGCAACTATATATCTCAGTTGGTTCAGTAAGAATGATCGAAGTATTAGGCCTGGCATTTGATATAAATGTCCTGTTATCTACCAGTTAAATATGGTGGCATTTAGTCGAGATGGGATAGCAGACCACTAATCACCTGTGATCGTTGATCGTTAATCGTGCAGATTTAAATTGTGGATCAAGTTCTCATGTACAATTAGAATGCTAACAGTTCATACATTGTAAGCTCATTAAATATTCAAATTAGAGCCTTGGTTGACATTATGTTATACAGGTCTTGAATGAATTCACACATGGGAAACAAGAAACAGTGAGCAAGACTGAGTTCAAAGTGGTTCTTTCAGACATTCTTTTAGGCATGGCTGCCGGGTTGAAGCGGGATCCTATTGTGATACTCCGGATTGATGGTGAAGACCTTCTTGAATTCATCACTGGCCCCACTTTTGAACCAGAGATGGTATCCATATTTTCACAGATAGACTCACACAATGGATCCCTCCGAGACTCTATAATTAAGGCTTTTGAAAAACTTAGCGTGGATCAAGGGATGCCCCCTTCTTTGGATTCTTGGGTAATTGTTTCTTTTGCAATTAACTTCGAATTTCAGCTCAGACCGACTTGATTTCTACTGAATATGTAAAGACCGTTAATAAAAAATACCATGTTCAAATCATATCCTTGCTGCCTAAGCGTGGAATTTGAGTACAAACTCTTAGGAAGAAAAGCACTTTCCATTCCAGTCAAAAAGATATTGAAACATTTACACCATTTTATTTTTTCTTTTCCATTTTCCGGGTTCTTTTTATTTTGTAGGTTTTGGAAAACATTGTGCAACCAGCATTTCGATCCTGTGCTTGTCATGATTGGGACAAACCTGTCTCTCAAGAAACATTCTTGGTGGAGTTTAAGAAAGTTGCAGAGCGTGTGGCTCAGCATCTCAAAGAGCTGCCTGTGATTGTCGCCCACAGTGAAAATACCTTTGATGGAAGTGGCGTTAAGAGATTATTATCGAACCAGTTTGAATTAGACAAGGTTTATACTTTATAGAGTGAAAATGCCCATCTTTTTTTCGACTTAAAATTCATGGTGCACACTTAACGAAAGAGAACTCCATGACACAATCTTGCATGTTGCAGATTTTGAATGCGACTTTAGAGAATGTTCCAAAAGATCGCAGTGGAAAACTGTCTAAGGAGTATCTGCAAGTGGCGTTGGATGTTGTGGGTCCATCAGCTGGTCTACCTCCAGTTGGTGCAGTTGAAGAGGTATGCTGCTACAGTCACAGCTAAGTTATCTTCAGTTTCAAACTAACTGGAACTTGAGTGAATTTATCTCAGTAATATGTTAACAGCATAGGTTTATTGATTCATTGAATAAGTACTTTCAAAGGATGTTAGCATAATATAGCTGTTTGATGTGAAAACAGTTCCCTTATGCATAATATGTGCACTAGTATGATGCTACCCCGTATTGCGTCAGTCATGCATAGAGAAGGGAAAAAACATAGTAACTAGTTGTAAAGCAGAATGTCGTGTTGTGTTGGAGTAACTCTGTTTAGATTGATGTATTTGGCTGGGAGGAATTATGGTGTTGAGGGCTTGGCTAGTTGATATGCCGCTCGAATGTATGTGTGTCACACACATTTTCAAGCCCCCTGCTTAAACAATAATTAATATTTGATTTATTTGGTCTTAAACTGAACAGATGGATAAGGTTGTTGGTGATGTGTTCAAGATGATGAATGTGGATGATGGGAAGATGGTTAAAGAAGATGAGTTCAAGAAATTATTGACTGAAATCCTGGGGGGTATCATGTTGCAACTGGAGGGCAATCCGATTTCAGTTTCTACAAATTCAGTCGTGCACGAGCCCCTTGCCTCCTCCTCTTCACTTTTGCAGCCATCTTCCTAGTCATACAGCACAGCTGCCTTAACTATATTATAAGAACCATAAATTTTTGTTATCATAATGATTACTATTTACCATAAGTTCTGTATTTGGTAAATTGAGTGTGCTAATCCATTGTAATGCTTTAAACATGTTGACATGCAAGTGGAGCCATGTAATGTCAACGGGCATCCACCCGTACTTTTATTGTGCCAAACAGTTAATGATCACAAACCTTATCAAAGATAGATGATCCAAGATGTTTTTTGGCTTTTAGAAGAAAAGGCACAAGCATTTTTCAGATTCTAGATTTTATGCTTGTACGATCTATGATTGTATCTAATATTATTCTTTTCTTAAAACATAAAGTAATACAAACGCTAAAGCTCGGGTCTTTAGCCAAGACAAAAAGGAAAGTTCCACAAACCACAGCAGCACAAGTTCAAAGCTCTTGACGAAAACCTCATTAACCTCCTTCGGGTATTTGTTTGCCCCAACCAGAATACCCAATGCAGTAGAGAAAAGTTTTCCTTGGGGAGATTTTTTCTGATTTCACAGATGGTGTTTGGAGATACGGACGGCCAGCTTCAGGGTAGACAACAAAATCCATGGCTTGATTAAACCTAGACAAGGAAATAGAAAACTCGTGTTTTCAAAAAACAAGAATTTTGTAGCACAGGCCATGATCTGGCGGAGAAAGAATTGTGGCCGGATTAGCTTTTACGATGCATACAAACAAACCAACAAAAGAAAGCAAAAATAATAAGAAAAATAGCATAGAGAGAAAAGTAGAAGAAAAGAGAGATCAATGGAACCATAAAAGCCTCATCGTTTGTATTCACAGTCCATCTCAATTCATCTCAACTCATTTCAATTCATCTCATTACTATTCAACAATTTTAACTCACAAATCTTATTATTATTCACAACTCATCTCACTACTATTCACAATTCATCTCAACTCATCTTCGAATCCAAACGACACTAATTAATAAACTCTCAAATACAAACTTTTGAAAAATATTTAAATTGTAATAAGTTATTTATTTTTTATTATCTTTACAATTAAATTTAGATTATATACAAAAATAAACTCACAATCTGATATGATTTAATGTGATTTGTTAGATCTATTACAATAAAAGAAATTTTACAATTTAACATATCAGATAATTTCGCGTTATTTCATTGATTTACTTTTGTATAATTGTATTTAATCCAATTATTTACTTTTTTTACTCTTGAAGAATGTTTCTAATAGATGAATCTATCCAATAGAATCTTCTCCCATTTTGTAATTAGCATCTCCATTTATGGAATTTAGTCTTGCCTTCTGAATTTGTCTCTTCCTTCGTCAATACAGTCTGCCTCACAGATTATTTTGTTTAATCTTTTTTTTCTTTCGTTTTCACCCTTTCGAATCTATATACTCGATAATCTAGCTAATGTACAAATGTCAAAAGTCAGTGGAGCCAATTTTCATAATTTTTATTTGATAAAATCTCCTTTTAAAACCCAATGCCCATCCCATAATAGGATTCCCTGCACCAATTCTGGGCCCAGGCACCTTGCAGGGTTCAGCCCTACAACCGCAGCAGCATAGCCCACCCACTAACTTTTACGAGAGAATATAGCACAATTGTTTTAAAAAAATAATAAAATATTAAATTTATATAAAAAAAAATTAATTTTTTAATAATGAATCTTACCTTTTTTTTTTTTTTTTCAAGCCATATACAGCTCATGAGTCCTGGACTCCACTCCCCCAACCCCCGCGCCATGTACTTGAAATGTCATGCTTACATAAAGGTGACATTTGCATGGATTCCTATGCTTGCCTTGCATGTGTATTGGATTCAAAAGTGTTCTTCCATCCAACAAAACAAAATGAGAATTGCTTATCAACTCATATCAATTTATAAATTTAGTTTTATAAAAAAAAAAAAGAAGGTATAATTAAAGCATTTCTGAAACATAAAACAGACAAAAGAAAGTTTCCAATTATACATCTTCATCTTCGACGCTTGGAGTTGAAGATGAAGATGTGTTCCAGAGGAAGATGCCTAGGAATACCCTGACACACGGATGATGCAAGCCACAAGAGTTCCAAGTTTTTTTTTAGCTTAATTAATATACATTATCAATCTTCTTTTGCCGCGTGGTTTGAAACAGAGCGTGTGCCGAGCTTTACAATGTCTATCAAATGGGATATGAGGAATAAAACAACAGCGGCCTTCCAACTTGTTCTGCTGCTTAGCATGCATGGGTCATCATCTACAGAACTTTCCTACCGTGGCCTTTCAAGGTTTTTTTTTTTTTTTCTGCTGCTTAGTAAGCATGGATCATCATAGAATCTTCTGATTGGCTCTTCATGAGTCTGGTCATTGGATTTATTTGTCCATATCCAGTTTGATAATTCCAATGACGACTCTTGTTTGGTCCGGATGTTGAAATGATGGGTGAGCTGAAATTCGGTTCCTCCAGATTAGTGCAGAATACGTCTTCTTGTAAATGAAGTGATCAAATAAAGACCTTGCTTGTCTCGGCTCTACCATATTAGCGTCTGTCCATCTCTTTCCTGCGGATCATCTCCAAAGAAAGATGGCATCAATTCCTTCCCGTGTATGGCCTTCTGCACTGCTGTCAATCGTTTTAGTTGCTTTTTGCGGATTAGCAGGCATCACAATTTTCCCTTTTCTGCTTCTGTGATTCAGTTTTTTGGGGGAGAGAATTGTTTCTTGCTTATAATGAGGATGGCGTTTTCTCTGCTTGCAGATTGCTTTGATCCCTTGGATCCAAATGGAAACATTACCGTTACTTTCGACATTCACCAATGGACAACTGATGGCTATGTGGTTAGTAAAGTGTTCCACCTCAAAATCACAGATTAGTTCTACTATTTTTTACCATCATAATCACTGCATGGTAGACATACTAAGGAGAGAAACATATTTCATATGTGCATGTTTGAGACTATAAATTTTAGAAGATTCAACCATGAATAAGTGGGATAAGAACTAATTCAAGAAACTTGTTGAACCCTATAGTGCAGGATTATCATTTAAGAAACCTAGGTTGATGTGTATGTTTCAGAGACAATCTCTAGGTTCTAAATGATCATTTTGAGGAAGTCTGCCCGCTATGTGCATCTACTAGATCTCTAATAACATTATGGTTCTTTTCAGGCAAGGGTTACTACCCAGAACTACTATCAGTATCGCCATGTGGACAAACCTGGGTGGAAACTAGGGTGGACTTGGGCCATGAATGAAGTGATATGGTCAATGAGTGGTGCCTTTGCCACAGAGCAAGGCAATTGCTCATCCTTCAAATACCAGGTACCACACTCCTGCAAGAAAGACCCTACCATAGCTGATCTCATGCCAGGAGCCTTACCACAAAACAAGTCGGAGGATTGCTGCCGTGGTGGTCTTCTTTCTGCTTGGGCAATCAACCCTGCCGCGTCATTCTCTTCCTTTGAAATTACAGTTGGCAACATAGGGGAAAATACTTATGTGCAAGCGCCTCTAAATCTTACTTTAATGGCACCAGGTCCTGGTTACACCTGTAGCCCAGTTTTGGACACTGATCCCACAGTTTCTTCAGATATTGGGGGTAGAAGACAAGTTCAGGTTTTCAGTAAGTACTTTATGCCAAATGCACCACCATTCTATTGCCACAATTTAACCTGGTTTTATAATTGTAGAAATCTGAAATGAGGCATACGTTGTTCTGTTGATCATAGGCTAACAGAGGAAACTTCATGGCAACAGTCATACAGATTAAATTCACTTATTTCCATTAGTTTTAAATAACTTGTGGTTTTTAATTCTACCAAATAGAGGCTATGTTTTCTTTTACAGAGAATTGAAGTCAAGTGCTAATCTGTCAGGATTATTGAGGTTTAGTAGTCACCATTAACTTCCAAAAGTTCACTGGCGGGTTGTGTGTGTGTGTAAAAGTAATGATTATTACCAAAACCAAATGAAGGCATGATGACATGTCCCTGAGTAAAGCATCTGTGAGAAAAAGACTACAAAAGCCTAAACCAGCCTTCCATAGTTGGCAGCTAGATTGAACTAGGCTCAAAACGGCATTCTTGAGAATTGATTTGTTATCAGGATGATTGAATTGCTTTCTTTAAAGACCAAAATTCATATTACATCACTTGTGTTTTGCAGGAACTTGGCGATCAACATGCACTTACTCGAGCTTTTTGGCAAACAAAACTCCAGTCTGCTGTGTTTCACTTTCCACATTTTACAATCCCACCATCACATCATGCCCCAAGTGCAGCTGTGGATGCAAAGATGCAGACAAAAGAACAGAATCATGCATAAGGCAAGTTCTTATTGTTGAATGTTGAGTGCACTCTTTAGATATGAAAGCCTGAATCGAAGCTCAAGGAATTTTGGCATGTCCCTTGATCCTGCATGTATTTTTTAGTTTATCTCCCTCTTATCTCTCCTATTTCTCCCTCAGCCATACCGGAGAAGTTGACCGCTCATCAAGCCTGGATTTGGATGACGTAGTTCAATGCACTGATCACATGTGCCCGGTTCAAGTCCATTGGCATATTAAGAACAATTATATGAATCAGTGGAGGGTGAAACTGACAATTTCTAACTACAACTATAGAAGAAACTTCTCAGACTGGAATGTGCTGGTTCAGCATCCTGGTTTCAGCCAACAAGCAAAAACATACAGTTTCAACAATAAAATGCTTCCCACGCTTGGGTTTGGAGGTAATTACTGAAACGTCTCTTTATTGTTTTTCTACATTTCCAAATGCTCAAACTTCAGAATCTTTGTAACTCAACAGATGTTAAAGTGCCAAGAATCAAGACTTTTCCTTTTTACAATGTTACACAGCTTGTACCTAATTATATTTTACAGAGACCAATTTCCTTGTAGCTTGATGACATTTGCTCCTCTTTCCGAGGAATATTAGGTACAATATGTACATACATACATACATATATATATATATATATATGTTACAGAGAAAGAGAATAAACGTGTCTGCACTAATTCTCTGATATTAAGCTGCAATATGTCTGTCCCAAGCCTGGGAGAATGGAGAATTTGACTAGGTCATAAGCCTGGAATATATGCTTTATAGTTTATACCAATCCTTTCATTGCAATTATAGATGTGTTCTATATCTAAGTCCTGGGGACTCTTGCAGATGAAGTTGCTCTCCTTTGGGGGTTAGAGTTCTACAATACTGAACTGTTACATGCTGATGAGGATCAACTGGGTTCAGTGAACACGGAGATACTTTTGAACAAGGATTCTCACTCCTTTACACTAAGCAATGGATGGGCTTTCCCAAGAAGAATATACTTCAATGGTGAAAACTGTGAAATGCCTCTCCCGGACACTTTCCCAATGCTTCCAAATGGTGGCTGCAGCTCAAGACCGAGTTACTACCAAATCATTCTTCTGATATTCTTTACTTTCGTAACACTAGCAACTTGGCTTTGATCAATAAAATTCAAACACTATTCGATTTTATTTCTTGAAAATTTTTTAATTACCAAATGGTTGATGATGTACTATATGTATGCGTCAGAGTCTACATGAACCAATCCAATGTATTTGTCAAAATTCTTCCTCATGTACATACAGCCTATGATTTATTTTAGAATGTCTGTGTTGAAACCATGCCAATAAAATGGATACAGATGTTGATGACAGTCAACTTGGATGGTTACTCTCTCCCTCCTGCCAAAGGAGAAAAACCATATCTTCCAACTGAGCAGTCGATCTGGCTCGATCAGAATTCAGATACCTTAAAATTCGAAGTAATCTTTGCTCAAGGTGGGGTTAAATCATCGACACCGTATCGGGGTCACATGCATTATGGCAGATCACATGGTTTCAGAATCTGAACAGAGATGGTTTTCTCATGGACACAAGGTTCTTACGTGATTGCCCAGGAATCCTGCTGCGCCTGCGTGCGCACATGATGCTGCTTTGTAACCTTTCATTTTGGACACTGCTTGCAATGCAATGTGACAATACTTGGCATTGGCTTGTGTGGGATTTCAGTCTAGAGGAACCTTATAACTTTTTAAAGATTTCAGTGGCAGAATTTACCATAAAAATCCCCCAAAACACCAGCTCCCCTCTCCATCCTTGGGCCATTCTCATATACATATGCGTGTAGTATTTATATGGGTCACCATGAAAACAGACAGTACCTAAAAGCATTTTTTTTTTTTAAGCGAAGTGTTATGCCAGGGGCGGCTTGAAGCCTAGAAGGCTAGGCAGAAGCAGGGGCCATAATAAACCTTTAAGATCATGATTTGGAAAAGGATGATCTTGATCTTGAAAACTATTTTAAATGTAGTGTACATTCTGCATAAGAAATGCTTTAGCCACATTATCTATGAAAATAATATTAACAGATCTCAAAATAAATTCTAATACATAACTTTTTCTCTATAAAGTTAGTATGATAATTTCTTTTGGATAAACTTTCAGTGGAGATTTCTATTACGGTATAAAAACTAAGTAAGCGAGTAATTCTATTTGTAATCGTGAATTGTGTAACTGCCGCGTAATCGTTTTGAAAAAAGTGAATAAAATATAGGACCCATATGAAAAAAATTAATTTTTTAATAATAGACCCCTCTTTTTCAAAGCGATTACGCGGCGTTTACATATTTCATAGTTGTATGTAAAATTACTCTTTAAATAATTTAATATTATATAAAAATGATATTTAATTGAATGATGAATTATATATTTTTTTTATTATTCATGTTATGTACAAGTTTTAAGTGCACAGATCTCTTACAAGCAATTTGTAAAAAAGGTGGCCTCCATCAAAATAAATTGATTTTTTTTTTTTTTCAATGTTCATTGTAGGATTTGTTTTTTTACAAAATATTGTACGAAGACTTATATATTTAAAAATTGTACAAGTCATTAATCATCTTATAAAAGATGGAAAAATTTGAGTGCCAATTGATACCTTTAGCCATTAAGGTTCCGTTTAGATATAGGAAGCATTTCATCTCATTTAATCTAATTATTATAATTTTTTAAAAACTTTCACACAAAAGATAATAAACAATTCAATTTTTTCAAATTCTAAAACAATAATAATAATTAATATTCTAATAATATTTTATACAATGTTCATCTCAATTCATTATCCAAACCGTACCTAAAATAAAAGAATAAGGGGACGTTGATATAAAATGAGATATGAAAATTTTTAAAATTATCAAAATTTCTTATAATTATATTTTCAAACATGACTTAAATATAAAAAATTTCTCAATTTCAAATCTTCAACTTTTCTTTTATCTAATCATTACTTAATCATTATTCAAACATAAAAATTGGCACAACTTTTACAAATTTTAAAACATAAATTATATTTAAATATTTTTTAAAATTTATAATATTTTTATTTAAAATTTTATCACTTATTTTTTAAATATAAGTGTTGGAAACATAAAAAGATTCTATAAAAGTAAATTTACAAATTGACGTGACTTCATATGATCCGTTAGATCTATTTTATAATAAAAATAATTTTACAATCTGATAATCTATATCAAATTATATTAATTTATAAAATTATTTGTATATAATTTTTTAGTGGCTAAAATGTTTCTATTTCTTAAAATCAATCAAATATACTAACTCAAAACTATTTTAACGTTATTAACGTAATTATAAATTTATACGATAGTTGGTACAAACGAGTAGAGGGAGATTGTCCATCGACACTGTACAAAAGTAATAATATCCGAGTTGCTAGTACGACTTGTGTTCGTTATACCAGAAAGAAAAAAGAGTGCGACCTTTGTGTTATCAGGGCCGCGAGATTGCTTTTGCCCTGTCTTCTCTTGATTGGCGTGCAGACGAGAAATCAAAAATCCTCGAATCTTCTCTTCCTAGATTTACAGAAAACGTAAGAATATTGGACACTCATCGGATTCAGTAGAGACGGGAACGGCGATTATGGCTCGTCACGGTGACAGATCGGAGGACGCCGTTGTTTCACAGCCTCAAGACCGGCCAATTTCCACCATCGTCATCATTATCGGTGCCTCTCTCTCTCTCTCTCTCTCTCTCTCTCTCTCTCTCTCTCTACATATATATATATATATATATTAATTATATCTCTTTCATTTTGTTTTCTTGGGACTTTTATTGTTTCTGCAAGTGTTTTTATGGTGATTTTGGGTACCAGCTATGCAGACGGAGGCACTTCCTTTGGTAAACAAGCTCCAGCTTACCGAGGACCTCGAACCCGTGTCAGATTCTTATTCTCTCTGCGTTTTATTTATCTTTTCTTAAATTTTAAGATACACTCGCTATTGAGGCTTTAGGACCAAAAGTTCAAGTTTTACGTTGTTTCTGTGATCCATAAAGCTTGTGTTTACTTTTAATGGTCTTTTTTAACTTAATAAACTTTCTTCACTAGCTCAATCGATGCATTGATTGGGGGTTTAGGATGTAGTCAGTATTTTTTAAAACCCATTTTTGTGTCTGTGATGGTCGATCAAAGCATTGTTGACATCAATGACATGTTTGGTGGATTTGAGTAGTTCTGAGTGATCTTGTCGACGCGCAAATGGTCTGTTTTACGGGAATCAAGTGATTGTTATTGGTTACCTCAGCTGTTGAAGCTTTATATTCCTTGGTATTCAAGCCGAGTACGCAAGATTTTTAGTGTTGGGTGATAAGTTTGATTGTCTGATGCCGCTTTTTGATAGGTTTATTTTACTAATACAAAAATTATGATTGTCTGGGTGCAATGGTGCAGTTTTCCAAAAGGGGTTCCTTGGGTCCGGTATCATGGTGCTTACAAGGATCTTAACATCAATTTGATCTGGCCAGGGAAAGATTTAGCTTTGGGTAGGTATTTGATTCTTATGCGTGCTAAATTATGTTTTTGGTATTTTTAAAATTTTTTAAATAATGGATTATCTGTTATGGCTAAGCTGTGAATATGCTTTTCTGTGATTTCCAACGCATCTTGCAAACTACTTTACCGTGACAAGGAAAAGCGCTAACATAATAATGCACAAAAAGATTGCTGCGCTTGTGGAAGATTAAGAAAGCATACTTTTCTGTCTAGTCCATTTACCCACCAAAATGTGAAACCTAAGCAACTCTAATGCAACTGCCTCCCCATTTTACTGTATCCCGGCAGGCTTAGCCCTGTGAAATCATATCTGAGTTCCTATTTAGCTCACCTAGGGAGTATACTTTGTTTAAGAGCACGTTAAGGTCTGAAGTGCCCATGTTAAAGCATGACGTTGACATGCGCCTGGGGTTATGTTCAACATCTATCAATCAAATGCATCATCAGAATAGAAGTGGCTGTATTTAGATCAGATTTTCTGTTACTGGTCCTTATGTGGTCCCTTTCTTTTCAGGGGTTGATAGTGTAGGCACAGTATCAGCATCTCTTGTAACCTATGCATCAATCGAAGCATTAAAGCCAGACCTGATAATAAATGCAGGCACTGCCGGTGCCTTTAAGGTATACGTTGTATGCTTGAATATATTTACTGCTTTGTTTTTTTCTTGTTTTTAGGTCCGAAATCATCTGGGGGTTATCTATTTTTTTATCTACTTTTTTTATACTTAAAGTGATTGTCCCACTATGTCAAAAGTTCACTTTTGTATCCATTGTTTAAAGTTTAATGGATGAATTAGAAAAGGCCTTAAAATGTTATACACCTTTATTGCAATTGTGCAAAAAATAAGGATATTAACATAGGGACTAAGGAGGAGAACAAAAATATGCAAACACAAGCACATGCATATGTTTAAGGATATAGTTTTCTTACTAAAATTATAAATAATTATTGGATGCTTTCAGGCCAAAGGAGCAGCTGTTGGTGATGTATTTGTTGCATCTGATTGTGCTTTCCATGATAGACGAATACCTATACCCGTAAGTATAACTAACTTACACTCAGAGAAGGAAATAAATACATACGCCTTACTGTATCATTTTCAATCTTCTCATGTTTAGTTAAGGCGACCAATGGTGGTTTACATGTTTAGTCATTAGTTGATGATCTTTATTCTACTCATTTGATTGGCTTGTGGTTAAGTAGTTGATCAGTTTCTTCCACTCATTTGCTTGACAAGCAATCAAATTTACTTTTGTTTGTTCACATTTACTTTTGCATCTAAATTATTTTTGCCTTAAATGTCTTCTGCAGGTTTTTGATATGTATGGTGTTGGTTTACGCCAAGCCTCCTCCACCCCCAATCTTGTCAACGAGCTTAACCTAAAGGTGATTATTGTCTAGTAGAATGCTTAGACTTATTGATACTGAACATCTCAAACCTTTATTTGCTTGATGGCTAGCTGTTTATGGTCGTCCTGAGTCACTCATATTTATTCATTGTAAAAGTTAACTATGAGCCTGGACAAGAAGTAACTAAAAAGAAAAGCATCCATGTCGATGCGGATGGGTTTTGTTTATCCTTTGGGATAAACCAATGGGACCAAGCTATTTATTCTCTATGCACCTGCACATGATTTTTTACACCCCCAAATTCATTATTAGTGAAAAGAAGGTAATAGATTTAATAAATTGAGCCGTTAGTTTATTTTGGCTGAATCCTCATTGCATTATCTGGTGCCTTTGGATGGAGAAGAATGGTAGGTGTTTTGAAGACCGGGAGTGTTCCTTGGATGAGCTGAAATGAATCTTCTTCAACACTCTTTTTCTTAGGCTTCGATTATTGATTGTAATGGGGATAGTTTTCACAATTTGTTTGCATCTTTTTCTTGTTCCTAGTTGATGCTAGATGTATTCTGTGTATACTTCCTGTGTACTTGGGCTATGTCTTTTTCCCATTAAGAGAACTTTATTCTTATGAAAAAAGGATTATTTTTGGCTGAAAGACTACATGAATACTACTAGTGGCATTGGCCACTACTGATGTGAATGATGTATCTCATGTTACAAATAAGCTCAAAAGGGACAAAAGAGAAAGTTCCTAATGTCTTAGCACATAGACTCATTTTATGATTTCCATTTTCCTTTGTGGCTACACTTGTGCATATTTCTTTGGTCAGTATTCTGAATTGAAAAGCTTGATACTCTGCTGCATAGAAAGTTTAATAGGTTGGAACTGGGCCCATTGTGCCATTAGAAATTCACTACTGAAGTTACCCATAAAAAAAAAATACCACTGAAATAATATGTCTGCAACCAATGAGATCATTTGATTTAGTCATGGCTGCTCCACAATGAAGCATGTCTATGCAGATTGTGTACATCTGTATGAGTCTATTCATGCATATGCATATGCTTGTATAATAATTTATGGTGGAGGTTACAGATAAAAAAAAAATTATGGTGGAGATTCTCAATATAATCGAAGATCAGGTTTTCTTTTCCATTTTGTTATCTTTCATAATACCTTAGGTCTTCACAGTCTTGAAATCCCTTTCTGCATGGTTCAGGTTGGGAAATTGTCCACTGGTGACTCGCTTGATATGTCCCCCCAAGATGAAGCATCAATCATCGCAAATGATGCTACAATTAAAGACATGGAGGTAACGTTTTACTTTGGAATTCTAAATACTTTTGTTGGTTAATAAGACGAGGCATTCATGCTCACTCATGCGTGGTTTTGCATCCATCAACCTCTACTCAATGGGATGGATATTTTTGGCCTTATTGCATGATGATAATATGGATGTTATCATCTAAGTCGTTACTTAACTAGCACTCTAAGTGAGCATGAGTTTTACTTTGTTTTATCCTGAAATGCACAACTGAGATTAGCATAAAAAATATGTTATCCTTCTCTCACGCCTCTGTGAAACCATGTCATGTGATGTTTTGTAATTGTCAAGACTGTGATCTTCAAGAAAATTGAAATTCCTTCTTCGGGATCAGATCAACCATACCAGAATCTTGTATCTTTTGACTTTTTTTTTTTCTTTTTGGAATCTAGTGATTTTGGAGGCTCAAGGTCAGGGATTTGTGCACCCCCCTCCTTTCCTCCTTCGAAAATGGATCATTTAAATCTGTGTGCCCTCAGCCCTGCTATACTCACAAGGTAGCGTATGCCAACACATGGATGTTACGCAAGTTTTCAAACTTCATACGGGGATGGACCCTACAACTGAAGTCCTTCCAAACCATGAGGAATGACATAGATTGCAATCACATTTCATGTCAAATCTATCCCTATTAGCTCAAGTGTGTCCATGTATGTATGTCTGTCTCTTCGGCCGCAATATTTGTCATCCTTCTCATGGGCAGTGCCACTGGACATATGCCCAACATATTTCTTACTTCATTGTATTAGTTGCAATCTGTGGAGCACATCTTTGGTAAAGGAGTGGCTTAGGTAGAAAACTACAAGTTATCAAATAAATGTACTATGTTTCTAGGATCTAATTGTAGATTAGAAATGAACTGTTTTTCATGAAATCCTACATTTAGGCATTTTCCTGATTTTTTTGTTTTCAGGGAGCTGCCGTTGCCTATGTGGCAGACCTTTTGAAAGTCCCTGCAATATTTGTAAAAGCTGTGACTGATATAGTGGATGGCGAGAAACCAACTGCCGAGGAATTCTTGCAGAATTTGGCAACTGTGACTGCTGCACTTGATCAGGCAGTTACTCAGGTTATTGATTTCATCAACGGGAAATGCCTCTCTGAGCTTTGACGCTAGTTATATCTTAAGTTGTCGAACTCTATGGAACTATATTTGAAGTGTCCCATAAACCTCTATCTTAACGTATTCAATTTATCTAAAGTGTGTGCTCTTAAAGGCAAAATAGCAATAGTCCATAGTTTGAGGAGGTACATGTTGAAAGTGTAATGCCTATATTTATGTTTAGTTTGAAGCAGCAGCATTCACAGCCAATCGTTGTCTGGGGTTGTTTTTCCTCTGCCAATCGTTTGGTATCTATTCATGTGATTGAAAAAATGACTTTGGTCAAGAAGTTCCATTTTCATATTACAAATACCAAAACATAGTGACTGTTCGCTCTGACGCCATAAAGTCCACTGAAGCAATGCTTGGTCGAGGGCTCTGAGTTAAGCACAATTTAAAGCTTTGGAGCTCTTTTTCGGCAGAGATATCCATGGTTTGGATTGAAAATTCATCTCATTTAATTGATATAATTTTTTTAAATTTTTACACAAAGTATAATAAATAATTAACTTTTTCAAATTTTAAAATAATAATAATATTAAAAATTAATATTTTAATAATATTTTATTTAATTTACCTAAAATTATTTCAATTCATCTCCGAATCTAAAAACATGAATCCCAAAACAATAATAATGCATATTCTTGGATGTCACTTTCTTGCGTTTTGGACTCAAATCTTCAATTGCCCCTTGCGGGTTTCACTTTCCGCCAACTGGATTTTGATAAATAAATAAATAAAATCTCATTTAAGTTCTTATATAAATTTAAGGGGATAAAAATATAAAATAAACATTATTACATTTATTGTTGTTTGTATATATTTTTTAACAAAACTAAATACTTAATAATTGTCTATGCCAAGGCCATGAATTGATTATTAATAAAATAAAAAATAATTTGTACAATTGTGGAATGTGTATCTCTTGCCTCGTTGAAAAAATAGGACAAATTTGAGATTTACATAAAAATAAAATAAAATAAAATAAAAAAACACTTTTTAATTGTAAGCTTCACGATTTTTTTGAAGAAATACGTGAGACTACTATATCTAGCATTACACAAACATTACACAACAATTATAGTCCCAAATTCTACACCAAACATCTACCAACGCATCTAAACATGGCTTTTACATGAATGGCTTGCTCTTCAACTAAACGATTACTCAAATAAATAAGAAGTTGCACGCTTCATGTCCCAGCCTTTTATGAAATTGTAATAACCTTTATCGTGCTCATAGAAAATTGGCTGTGGTATATTTAAACAATTGGTCCTTTCAAGCTTGTTTTGATGGTTGAAGCATGCGGTTGAACTGTATATATGTGGTAGTCATGTGCTTGATTCACTGCAATTCTGCAAACATACTTATCAACATCTCCTTTGAAGGAGCCAGGAAGAGATGGGAAGTGAGGATGTTGCTCAAGGAGGTTCTACAAAGTGGGCAAACCCAGGCAAAGCTACGATTTTGGCTCTTGGCAAGGCATTTCCTCACCAACTTGTCATGCAAGATTATCTCGTTGATGGGTATTTCAAAGACACCAACTGTGACGATCCAGTCCTCAAACAGAAGCTTACTCGACTCTGTAACTCCGATAACATCACTCTTATTTTGCTACTAGTTTTGTTATTCAGTGTATATGTGTTGTAGAAGATTGTAGTATTGGGACCATATAAATGTGTGTTGCATTTCTTGGATCGGCGCTAGAACTAACGTTTCCACGCCCACGTATTTATCCAACTAAATGGTCATTGCAAGCCAAATCACAAAACCTTCTTCTGCTCCAAAATTCATGCCATGCATTACAATTTATTAGGCAAGTTGACACTTCATGTGGTATATTTAGCTCCATAGCTATCCTGTCATTATGTTTCTCTATGGCAATTTGCAGGCAAGACAACGACAGTCCAAACGAGGTATGTGGTAATGTCAGAAGAGATCCTAAAGAAGTATCCGGAGCTTGCCGTCGAAGGCTTACCCACTTTAAGGCAAAGGCTAGATATCTGTAATGATGCAGTCACAAGGATGGCTGTTGAAGCTTCACAAGCTTGCCTCAAGAATTGGGGCAGACCTATTTCAGATATAACTCACTTAGTCTATGTGTCGTCAAGCGAAGCTCGGCTACCCGGTGGGGACCTTTACCTAGCAAAAGGACTTGGACTTAGTCCTAACACTCAAAGGGTCATGCTCTATTTTGTGGGTTGCTCAGGAGGGGTTGCTGGCCTCCGAGTCGCAAAAGACATAGCCGAAAACAATCCTGGGAGCCGAGTTTTGCTTGCAACTTCTGAAACCACCATTATTGGGTTCAAGCCGCCGAGTGCTGAGAGACCATATGATCTGGTTGGTGTTGCACTTTTTGGGGATGGTGCTGGAGCCATGTTAATTGGCTCAGACCCAGTTTTAGGCTATGAAAAGCCTCTCTTTGAACTGCATACGGCAATCCAGCAATTCCTGCCAGACACTGAGAAGACAATTGATGGACGGCTAACAGAAGAGGGGATTAGCTTCAAGCTAGCAAGGGAGCTTCCCCAGATAATAGAAGATAACATTGAAGGATTCTGTACGAAGTTGGTCAAAGTTGTTGGGTTTCCCGACAAGGAATACAATAAGATGTTTTGGGCAGTCCATCCGGGTGGGCCTGCAATCTTGAATCGCATGGAAAAGCGGCTTGAATTGTTACCAGAGAAACTAAATGCAAGCAGACGAGCTCTAATGGATTATGGCAATGCTAGCAGTAACACGATTGTGTATGTGCTGGAGTACATGATAGAAGAGAACCTCAAGATTAAGAAGGAAAATCAAGGAGATAATGAATGGGGCCTGATACTGGCTTTCGGACCTGGGATTTCCTTTGAGGGAATTCTAGCAAGGAACCTCACTGTCTGAGAATATCGTGCTCCAACATCACGGAAACTTCCATTGCAACAAGACATTGTATTCCATAATCTATAGGTTCATACCATACGGCCTAATAAGGTCTGTTGATGCAATTTGCTTCTTAGTCTCATTGAGCTTCTAATGGAATTTAGCCTAATATCCTCCAAAGAAATCAAAATGATCTTGAAACTCATTTGTTTTCCCAATCATTTTTCTCTCTTCTCATTTAATCATTACAACTTTCTCAAATCTTCATACAAAATAAAATAAACAATTTAACTTTTTCACATTTCAAAATAAAAATAATATTTTATTCAACTTTTAACTTTTATCTCAACTCATCTCATTCCATCTCATCTGCGACTAAGCGTTCAACAAGAAACTTATCTCCAATATATGAGTTCTAACACAGACAGCAGTTCTAACAGTACGACCTTCATTTAAATGAGAGGAAACGAGGAAGAAATCGATTGATGGCGACCTGTTCTTCCTCCGTTAAAATCAAAAGATCTACCACACTATAACACATGAAGGGCGACCGGACGACCGGAGACCATCATAGGATAGAAAATGAAAAGTGAAGGCTTGCATGAATACTAAAATCGCCCTTTTAAAGGCTTCCTCCTTCCCAAGAAAACAACACAAACCAGGGTGTTATTATGACTTTGGAATCATTCAAGTGATTAATACTTGCCGCTAACCATTTAAAAATAGCTCGAGTCGGAAAAGCTAACACGATGATGAACTTATGAGCCAGATGTTAAAGTTGACACTGGAAACATAGACCAACTATCGGAATCCAGTTTTCATATATAAATATCAAAGTCTTCTGCATCCCCATCTTTACAAATACATTTGACAAATAGTCATTACAGGGAGAATCAGAACCGTGTGGAGACCAAAAACCGTAACTTAAACAAAGATAACCACCCAGAATGCCCAGTTAAGTTAATCTTTAGATGGCACTGCATTCATTGAACGTATACGGCAAGGAGTCTCCCTGTCACACCACTCCAGAGGGAAGGCGAAGGACAAGCTGGCCACCAAAAACACTGCCAAGCAAATAATTAAGTTTACAGTAATTTTAGATAAAACACATTTATACCACCTTAAGGCAAACGGGTCACATCCAGTCATTAGGGGGGTAGAAAAAATACGTCAAAGTTTGCAAACCAACCTTTTGACATAATAGTAACAGAAATCTGCCAAGATGAAAGTCTGGACAATTTCTGAGATAAGAACCATAGAAGGCCATAATCCGTAACCCAATGCTACCAGCAAGTGTCCACGACTATCTAAAACCTGTTGAAAGCAATATCAACAACATGTGACAGATTAGAGACCCAATCAGTCTGCGCCCCAAAGAGGGACATTTTTTTATTATATAAAGCAGTCACAATTTGACATCTATATTGAATGTTTTTAACAAATGAATTTTTATTTTGTAGGCATTGATTAATAATGTCGTGTGTGAAGCTATATAACCTTCTAACTGTGCTACATATTGGTGCTCTAATAAAGCAATTCCTAGTAGAATTATGGTGTTTTGTTGGTCACCTATAACAGAGAATAGTCCAATACGTGTGTGGCCATGCACATGTAGGAAAGAGAGAGAGGGTGAGAGAGAGAGAGAGAGAGAGAGAGAGAGCAGTAATAATAAAAGCGGGACATTACTTATAAAAAAAAAAAAAAAAAAGTAGGACATCATTGAAAAAACCAATTAATACTTCTAACAGTTATGTGTTTAGTGTAATCTTAAGTTGTCTGATAAAAAATCCCCTCCCAAAAGTGAGGTAACCACACTTGCTGTACAAAATTGCCTCAAACAGAATTGAAGGGCAGCAATCCTAAAAGCAGCACAGCCACAAACTCAATCTTTAAAATGCCACTAACAAATCATAAACTGACAAAACCTAATTAAATATATAGATTCAGCTTTCCAAGATCAAACCTGAAGAACCCAATGGGCACAGCTCAAGAACCTTGCCACACCCAAAGCAAACACATAATGTGCAGTGAATGGTTCAACAATCTGGAAGTAAAGAAGTAAAATGAATTACATAGGCTATAACATCTATTCATATGAAAAACCTCAAAAACATCTGACTCGTAAAAAAATTGTACCTTTGTATTCTGCATCACCCGCAACTGGGGTAGAACTGAAACGGCTTCCAGATAGACACAGAATGCCCAGAAGATTCTATTCACAAAATGGTGAGAAGTTGATGGATGAATAAGCAAAGCTAACACAGCACAGGGAACCGCCTGCATCCAAGTTAAAATACCAGGATATTATGTTTAGAGGAAAGGTTAAAGAAACGAAACAAAAATTAAACAAAATGACACATTTTCTATAAAAGTGAATCAGGAGGAAAACTCACCACATAGTATATTGCAAAGTTGTCTTTGTCCTCCATGTAACTAGATTTCAGTTTAAAGCGGATCATATAAATAACCCACAAGGTTGTTGCCAATGTAGCTAAATCAAGGAGGGTGTGTATATCATATTCCATAACAAAACTGCAGTACAGCCTAACAGCTAAAAAAATCGCTGTTAATTCCTGAGACTTGAGAGATAGTCCTACACATCATTAAAAGCCAATTTAAAATGGTTATGTCAAAAGGCCCTAAGAGAAGGCAGCAAAACAGAGATGTGCAGCATCGGGAAAACCTTCTAACACTTATTTCCTTGCGAATCTTATGTTTTGGTATATAACTACAGTCTTGTAGAAGTGATAAATCTTGAGTTGTAACGTATAATCCAGATGTAAGTATTAAAGCAACCACAAAATTAATAATGGCAAACCTCACAATATTAACCTATTTATAAAAAGTTTCTTCACCTTCAATAATCTAAAATGCAAGTCTTAATCACTTGATTTTATAACATCCTCTTAGCCTTTAGGCCTAGGCCTGAGATTATACAATTTGATGAGTACTTAATTCAAAACTTAATACATATTAAATCTCTCATTTTACAGAACAGTTAAAAAAGGGATAACGCACGAATCTGACCTTGTTGAACAGTACAGGGCTTAACACAGTTATTCATCTTCAATGTACCTTCTCAGAATATACATGGGCGTCTGTATGCATGTGTATATACATAGTCCATTCTTTCAAATAATGACAATCATGAGATTTTAACATACTGTGCCTGCTAATTTTGGTGGCAATTACAATTTTTTTTATCAGTAAAACAATTCTATTGCCTGCCCATGAGATGGGAATTGGATGAGCCATTAAAGCATAGGAACCAAAAAATAAGAAATTAACTTGGAGCTCTCAGTTGAATCGGCAAAGTTAGGAGATATCAAAAAGAAAAACAATATTTACATATGGAACTTTAGTTTTCCGAACTTAATATACCCAATTAAAAAAAGTAGAAAACGGTAATTAAAACAATAAAAACCCATTCAATCAGACCTATAAAATTGCCTATAACTCACACCGGGCAGTAGTTAACAAAATAAGGGGAAAACAACTTGCATTATCAAAAAATCATTTTTATCCAGATCAGAATAAATTAAAATCCGGAAATTCCCACGTTTTCTCATCAGTTCAACAAAAACCAAACAGGAAAAAATCACCAGAAACGCAAAGGGAAAAAGTGTTGAACTTTACCAGCACAAGTCTTCTCCTTCATGAGCTTGTAGATGAGCACGGAGATTCCGATAGAGTGAACGGCCTCTGCGGCGACGAAGAGGTTGTCGTGGTCGTGGACGATGAATCGGAGCAGAACCAGCGCCGCCATGCCCGAGACCACGGCCAAGAAGGCCTTCATTTTCGGCGGCTGTCGCCGCACCCATGTTGACACGGCGTGGATCGACGTTCGCTGCGCCCTCATGAGGGTTTTGCGCAGGTGTATATGTGTCCGTCTTTTGTTTTCTTTGTTCAGTTTCCGGGAAAGCGTTGCGTGAGCGAGAAACTGAGGGAAAGAGACTATTGAACCGGGTTTGGAGTCTGGACCCTGGATTTGGTCTTTTACAAGTGGAAGTGGAACGAACTAATGTGGTCGGACTCTGTGACGTGTTTCCGGGTGCGGTTCCGATTGGGTCTAGGTTTAAATTTAATTTAACAAGCCATTAAAGGATGAAAAATAATAAACACACAATAATTTATACAACATTCTATATAATAATGTTTTAAAAGGGGGAATATTTTTATAAAATACCTTATAAAATTAATATCATTTTATAAAAATAATTTTATTTTATAACATATGTTGTGAAAAGTGTGATAAAAAGTGTGATATAAAATGTTATGTGTTTATCACTACTTTTATAGGATAGGTATACAAGGATTTGTGTCTCATTTCCAGAGAGTTCAATTTGAATAAAAATTAGATTTATTGAACATAGATTTGTTAATTTTGCTATGTTGACTGGCAAGATATATATTGATAAGAAAAATGTTATTTGTACTTAAAAAAATTTATAAAAATTTTATTTCTCCACGTGTCAGTTAATGATATGTTAAAATGATAAAATTTGATATTCAAAATTTGAATTTAAAAACAAAACTGACAAAATAAATCTTGTAAGTAAAAATGTAAATAAAAGTTGTAAGTATATGGAGCACCACTTGATTGATAAAGAGATGATATTTACAGTTTTAAGATGTATAAATTTCGTGCATTATTTATAAAAAAAGTAGTATCACATAAAAAAAATTATTTTTCGAATGATTTGACCCCATTTTTTTTAAATAAATGTAAAAAACTTACACACCCTAAAAATATATCTATCATTACTCATATCAATAATATTTCATATTTTGAGACTCTTCCATAATGATTTTTTTTTAATAAACATAATGTTAATACTATTGAGTATAAAGTTAAGATTATCGAAAAGTTTAATAATTTTTTATCCTTCGTTTTCCTTATCAAAATATTGAAGGATACTGATAGGGTAACAATCTTGTTTTTTTTTTTACAGATGGAATAAATTGAGATTAAAATTAAAAATTAAATAAAATATTATTAAAATATATTTTTTTAATATTATTTTTATTTTAATATTTAAAAAAATTAAATTATTTATTTTATTTTACATTTTACATAAAAATTTAAAAAAATTATAACTTATAATGATTAGATGAGATTGGTTAAAATGAATTAAAAAAAATACAGAATTAATTGAGTAGAATAAAGCACATCAATCAAGCCATTTCCCTGCATCCATTCGGCACCATTGGCTGGATATAGGCTATAGCCATCCAAACCCTGTGCAGGCAAAGACTAGCATATTCAGCTTGGCTTTCTGCTCTAAATCTGTTGTCATTGCTCATCTCAATCTTTAAAATTTTTTAAAATTTGAAGAATATGTAATTTTTTAATTTTTAAATAATTACTTAATATTTAAATTTTATATTAGATTAATTATTATATTCTTTATAATAATAAAATATTATTATTTTTTATTATTTATATTTCTTTAATTAATTTTTATTATTTAATTACTTTTATATTTTATTTTCGTAATCTTTCATAATCTCTAACAATTATATTCATTTTCATTTTCACAATCTAATAATTTATAACATAATAATCTTATATGTATATAGATGATAAAATCTCATATGTACAATCTATAAAAATCTTATATCTATAATATAATAATCTCAAAATATAACAAAATAACATATAACAAAATTTTAAGAGCAAAATCAAGATTAAGATTTCGAATTTTACCGTGTTGTTGGTTTGTCGTGCTGGAGAGAAGCTGCCGACAGAGAGAGAGAAGGAATGAGCCGTGCTGGAGAGAATGTCCAGAAGAAAGTGAAAAGGGAATGAGCCATAAATACCGCTCGGGCGGCAGTAGAGCAGGACTAGGCGAAATATAACGTGATAGAGAAGGAGGGAAGAAGAAGAGCCGCGGGAAGAGTATCGAAATATAATAAAAAAATACATTTAGATTTATTTCAGTATATTTCATATTTGAAAAGAACGATAGAATTATCGTAGCGATATTAACTAAATTTAAAGATGAAAAGATATTTGACTAAGTCAATACTAATGCTCTTAGTAGATTTATCTGTCGAGCAAACCACTGACTGGTATGACTAGCGTCTGTGTATTTATGTACTCCTAGCATTCTAAATTATCAATGCTACCGACCATAAGGACCTCAATAAATCCTCCGCTATAGCTCTTGAAATTCCGGAGAGAAGTAATTACTGACCATGTATAAAGGCACAATATAATCGTTGCATTGTATGATCCCCACAAACCCTGGATAAAAATAAAAAACCAAGTACTCTTTTTCCACAAGAGGACTTCATTTGCATTAACAGGAAAAAAAAAACAACAACTAAACCAATCTGATTTAAACAAATCAAAAGGTAAATGCCATCTTAGACAATATAAATAACTTTACCATCATGTTGTCCTATAAGCCAACTGTTGGTTATTTTATGATTGGTATACCATAATAAATGTAATACAGACAGACCAACCTGCTGAGTTTTTCATCTTTGAACAAACAGGCTACAAGGCACTTCTTCCCTTGCCCAGAAGAAGGGGACAACAGAGACCAAATCTGCCCATCATATTTGTGGCCTTCAGGCAAGGTGATGCACCGCAAAAACCCAAAATTCAGAATTGCTTGAAAGAGAAAATTGCTTCGGCCTGCATCATATTAGGCAATAAAGTGCCCGGAAAACACCTCCAGATCATAGAAATCTTTCTTTTTTTATGGAAGGCGTCTTGGATATTGGACTAGGCTCTTTCAAGTACTGCAAAGTGCAAAAGAGGCCTAGCTAGAAATCTAGTATTGACTATTGAAGAAACTTTGCAGTAGTTCGAGGCAGCACTTCAACATATTTTTTTTTTCAATTGCGAACAGTGACCCTGTATAAGAGAAGAGCATTGCTATTCATAAGCCCATACACCACACACCAAAATTTTTTTATTTTTTTTAAATTTTTTTAAAGTTTTTTTTGATTTTATTATTCTTAAAATAATTGAATTATTATACTCATAATTTATATACTACACATTTAGTAAGAGAATAAAATTAAAAAAATTATAAAAATGATGGTGTGTGGTGTATGAGGCTTAGGAATAGAATTTTTCATAAGAGAATGCTGAGATTGGGAGGATCCCCCCATTTATATAAAGTGAGAAAAATCTTTATCCTCGTAAGTCCGTGAGTCCATCTCCATTTCGTTCTTGTTAATTTTTTTTTTTTTTGTGGATGTGATTGCATAACATTTTTTCTGCTATGATGTTGGAATCAAACAAAATGGTAGCAGAAAACGACACAATAATTTTTTTTGATAAGTAATAAAAGTTAATCAGAAAAAACTACACAATAAATAAGACAAGGAGATTGATGGTGTACATGAAGAAATGGAATAAAACCTAGTTCTCTTTTCTTGCTCTTGTTTTTAGTCTTTACCAGTTTTCATTCATCAGCTATTCCACCAACCACGATATTGGAAGAGCTATCCTGTACCGAGGAAGAAGACCTACTTGAAGAACTCCCTTCAGTTACACTGTTTTCCTCCCTCCAACGCTTCCTAGAATTTTTTGGTTCTGGTGACAAATCCTGTGAAACAGTTACATTAATATCAATTATTTAAAATTTGATAGTTAAGTGCAATGCTAATATGTCAATCTAAAAAGGCTGCAACTGACCTGATCTTCAGTAGATCCAGGAGTCTTCAACTCCAGGTTTGTAGCAACATTATCGGAATCCTCACTTTCCCCAGTCTTGCTCTTCCCAGATGACTTGCATCTTGAATCTTGTTTATCCAAGATGGGGGATCGGTTACGTGGAGATGCATGCCGGGCAGACCGTTCGACCGAGGTATTTGGAGGTACATATGGAACAAAAGTTGAGCAGGGGTTTGGAATGAGCCCAGGATTCTGATTTCCAAAGAAGGGGTAAGGCTGCATAGACGGATGCATTGGAATTGGCCCCGGAGGCATCGGCATTGGTACTGGAAACTGATAAGATGGTGGGCCCATGACAACAGAGTGATCAATTGCAGCCCATGGGAACATCGCCCCCAGTCTCTGCTGACATTGGACATTAAGGTTCTCGATATCAGATTTAAGAGATGCCTTTTCTTCTCTAAGATCATTTTTCTCCTGCATCAACTATATACCTCAAAAATAAAAAAAAATACTGTCAGAACCTCACTGATGAACTCCACAGCTCACAGCATATACATCAAGACAAATTGATAAAAGGAATGCCTCATGGGATTCTTCAGTCAGTGTAGAACACTCCGCTTTGAGTTTGTTGATTTGAGATGCAAGGTCCTTCAGCACTTGAATCGTATCAACTAGAATGGTTGATTTATCATTTTTGGGTCTGCTAGGATCTGCATTTTAAAGTCACCATATATTTTTGTCATGCTTCTGGCCAAAAGGTACATGACCACCAGAAATTACAATCAAAAGCAACTAAACGCTTGGCATGTATGTATTAAGTTTGTGTTGAACAAAGGCAGCTCCCATAAATATAGCTAAAATTATACCCATTCTATGAACATGATTTTCACATTCAATGCAAAACTTGACCAAATAAAGTAAAGAACTCGTCCTTAAACAGTTTCAGTGGTGGATTACTACATTGTAATCACTCTTCAAGAATTCATAGTAAAGCTTAATATATAAGTTTGGTACGGGCTTAAAACCTAATTTAAATTAGTGTAAAGGCTGCTCAAAATCCAATATAGGTTAGGACTTTACACATTGCGACTCTACACCAATAAGACCCATGATCCATAATACTGAAATCGAATAACTGATGAAACAATGCTTTCAATTTTAAAAGATATATCCAAATAAGTAGTCTTCTCGGCAATATTCGGAATATACCAAAAATGTGAACTGAAGAGAGTCTGAAGTCAAGTTTAGAAATCCTAAAGTTAGGCATTAGAGCCATTTTGGATTGAGAGATAATTCATCTCACTATTATTTATTATTATTCATAAATTTTAACTCACAAGTTTTACTACTATTTACAAATTATCTCGACTCATTTCACCTCATCTCATCTCTTAATTGGGACTTAATTTGCGACTTTATTGTCTACCTTATGTCATTATCAAATAGATGGTATAATAGCCATTTTGACGGTGCATAATTATATTGTTTCGTGAAGAGTCAAACCAAAGAACGCTGATGCCGCAAGATAACAGCTTAAAGAACACGCTAGCTCCTACTATTTATATATGGGATATTTTTAGAGATGTAGCAGTCTCGTTTGGATGATGAGATGAGATGAGATGATTTATAAATAATAATAAAATAATTTATTAATAGTAGTGAAACAATTTGAGTTAAGATGTTTATAAAATTTTAGAAAATAAGAGAGAAAATGTTAAATAAAAATATTTTAAAGTTAAAATATAGTTAGAATATAATTTTTGTTTTGGAATTTGAAAATGTTAAATTTTTTTTTTATGTTTTATTTTAAATTTTGAAAAAATTATAATAATTAGATGAAAAATTAAATATTTGGATTTGAAAATTATTTGTGTTTGTGGTATTCATATATTGAGATGAGATGAGAGTTTCTTGTTATTCAAACACTAATTTGCATATTACGACGGTAGTAATTAGATGACAATTAAATTGCGTTGAACAATAAAGAGAGCAGCATTATTACCTACAACATTTCCCAACTCCACAAACTGCTCGTTTAGTCGATCCCTCCTCAATTTCTCTCGGCCAGCTTTCTGGGTTTTTCTTGCGGATATGCAATCCACTTCATACCTTTGGCTGCAGAGGTAATTCGTTAAAGTATTTTTTCTATTGAATTCAAAAGTGGCAGAATAAAAGCACAAGAAAAGGCATTTCTAGTGGATTGGGAAACAGTATATCGGTGACTGCAGACAAACTTCATTGCAGTGTCGAAAAGAATAAAAGCACTTCCATGGTTGCTTCTTTTCAAACAATCACGTTAAAAGCTACGCCTACAACCAAAGCTCAAATTCTTGAAACGCGGAACTGATATTAACCTGGAATATGGTAGGGAAGGAGTCGAGAGCTCGCCCGGATCTTGAGGGGTTGGGTGGAAATCTGGGGCGGATACGGTTTGAATGAAGTCCATTTTTGCCTTTCTTCCCCTTTCGACCGCGGACGAGAGAGCCGCTTCTGAATTGTTTTTGGTTGGACTTTGAATTCGTCAAAAGTTCACTCCAATAGCTTATCTGCAGACTGCAGCCCAGTCGCTGATTCGCGTCGTGCTTCGCTGTGCTTCCCACGCCTTGTCGCAGCCGCCGACACGTCTTGAGATTTACGGGGTAGTCTGGGTATTTGGAGTATCTCGTGATTTATATAGTAATAAAATTGTTTTAATTTAAATGTTTGAATTAATTTTAGAAATTACATAATAAAAAAAATTGCATAAAAATACTATAAAATTTAAAAATTATTTGAATATAAGTTTTTAATATTATTTTTAATTTTGTAGAAGTTGTATTGAGTTTTGTGTTTAGATAATGATTAGATTAAAAAGTTAAAAATTTAAAATTAATAAATATTTTGTATTTGAGACTTTGAATAATATTTGGGAATCAAATTTTGATAAATTTTGAGAATATTGATAATTATGTGTCTCGTCTATAAAAGTTTTGTTGATGCATGAAAATCGCACAACAAGTCGAAATGGGAGAAATAGTAATTTCCGACCTGCTATGACGATTCAGACCTCGATCGGCATGGTCTAGTGCCCTGGTAGTGGTCTGATGCAGCTATATGGTGCCAATGCGTATTTCTATTACAGTAAAAAGAAAATAAATGCAAATAAAGTAAAGAGAGATAGACATAAAGATTTACATAATTCGGCATAATGCATATATCTATTGACGTTTGAGGAAGAGAAATCTATTACAATATTCTTATTAGTCTTTCATAGCCTCTCATTTCTCACTGTATAATGAAGATCTTAAATATATTTTCTAAAGAATATACAATCGACGAAACTTCCTCTCAAGAGGTTGAAGAATAAGTCGAAGAAGAAACCCCCTTTTAGTCGTCTGGCAGTCCCCCTTTATTTGATGCCTCTTTCCACGTGCCCCTGCAAGGTGAGTCATGCTTTACTTTTGCGTGTTGGCCCTCCTCTCCCTCTCCCATTTTCTCCGGATACCCTCTTGCCTTTTATCTCTTGACACCCTCACCTTATTGTCCCTTCATGTCCCTTCTTGTCATCTCTCCCTCTCTCATATTATGTCTTTTAGTGATAGGGTGGGCCTAATGTATATTACGTCCTCACATGTTCAATCAATAAACAAAAATCTTAAGAAATTGGAAAATATCATTTTTGATTTTAGAGTTCTTTAAAAGGGAAATAACATCCTCTTTATCTCATTCAAAGATAAATAGCAACTATTTAATTATAGTTTTAAAAATATTTAGTGATTTAATTGGCATTTCGAGTAAACGCATATATGCAAGTTTAGTGATTTAATAATCTTTGTTTTTGTCTACTCTGTACTAGAATCATTAAGAGAGATTCATGATGTGAGATGCAACACAAGGGATGACCTAAGATTTTGAATTTCTCATTAGTTTTATTCAATTTGATTTATTATGCTGTGGATAGGTTAAATTAGCTTTGAATATCATAATATAACTTTTCACATATCATTTTCTTTTGATGCAGCAAGCATGATTGACGAAAGCAACCTGATGCAGCAAACATGATTGACGCAAGCACAACAAGCGACTTACCGAAATAAACAAAAGACTTGAGGCCATAAACAGAGGAGGTCGTTAATAACGTCATATAAGGATCATTGCAGATTTTATTTCCTTTGAATAAAGTGTCATTAATTGTTATTTCTTTTTCAATATTATTTCCTTTTCTAAATAAGTTTCCTTAGTTGTTTCTTTTTGTTTCTTTCTGTAATTGTTTATTTCCGTATAAGAGACTCGAATGTGGGATGAATGAGGTATCCTTGAATATTGTAAAAGTTTACAGAGTTTTATCAATAAAACTTGTGGCTCGTAACATTGGGAAGACACAGCTCTTCCCGGATTTTCTTCATTGGTACGTTTCTGCTACGTCAATTGGCATTGGAGCAAGGTCTCGCCTGGCTCAATGGCAAGAAACGAAGGCAACCAACACAGGAATGAGGACCTCAGTGCGCAAGCCCTTTGGAACTCTATCCAAACTCAGAACGAACAAAACCAGCAACGATTTGAGGGGATTGAACGCATGTTACAAGACATTCAAAATTCCATCACCAATGTCCATATGGAGGGTAATAGGGACCAAAATGAAAGGCAAGGAGATGGGGCTCATCCAGGTGGAGGAAGGGGACCCAGGCGTCCACCACTAAACCGAGGTGGAGATGATTCCTCCAGTATGAAGAATTCGGAAACTTAGTGGAAGGAGGGAATCATAGGGGTCGTGATGGCAATACCAACTTCAAAATCAAAATTAATTTGCCATGTTTCAACGGTCATCTTCATGTTGAAAGTTTTCTCGATTGGCTGTCGGAAGTGGAAAATTTTTTCGACTACATGCAAATACGAGAAAACCAACAAGTAAAGTTAGTAGCTTACAAATTAAGGGGTGGAGCATCGGCGTGGTGGAGCAAACGCAAAACAACCGAAGGCGCCAAGGCAAGCAGCATGTCCGTGTATGGTCCAAAATGAAGAGGTTGATGAGAGAACGATTCCTCCTGCCAGACTATGAACAACTCTTGTATCAGCAATACCAGAACTGCAAGCAGGGTGCAAGGACTACCAATGAATATACGGAAGAGTTTTATCGATTGAATTCTCGGAATAATCTTTCCGAGACTGAGTGCCAGCAAGTGGCGAGATATATCGGGGGACTGCGCGTTGCCATCCAAGACAAAGTCACCTTGCACACGGTATGGACCCTATCGGAAGAAGTCAACTTGGCTATGAAAATTGAATTACAACTTGTCCGCCCCCCCACCAGGTCACCAAGCTATGCAACAGTAAACAGAGTAACTGAACCACCAACTCAATTGAATCCACCACATGTCCCTTCATCCAGTCGTGACCAATGGACGCAAAACGCACCACTCCAACCGGGGGCAGGGGAAGCCTTAACCAAAATCCTTATAACAAACCTATCAGTGGCAAATGTTTTCGCTGCAATCAACCGAGACATCGCTCCAATGAGTGTCCTGCTCGAAGAGCCGTTAACATGGTGGATGGCGAGGATTTGACCAAGGAAGACGAAGAGGATGAAGGCGAAGAGGAAGAATTTGTTGAAGGTGACGAAGGTGATCTAGTGAACTGCGTTATTCAGAGGCTCCTCCTGACGCCAAAGCTTGAAGATTATACCCAGAGACATGTTATTTTCAAAACTCGTTGCACCATTAATCAAAGGGTTTGCAATCTAATTATCGATAGTGGGAGCTGTGAAAATATTATGTCTAAGGCATTGGTTTCTACGTTACAACTGAGCACAAAGAAGCATCCTAGGCCATACAAGATCAGTTGGATAAAGAAGGGCGCCGAGACTAAGGTAACCACTACTTGCCGAGTTCCATTTTCGATTGGCAAACGTTATAATGATGTTGTAGACTGTGATGTGGTAGAGATGGACGCGTGTCACGTGTTGCTCAGAAGGCCGTGGCAATTTGATGTGGATGCCACGTATAAGGGGCGTGACAACACTTATTCCTTTTGGTGGCATGAAAAGAATGTAGTGTTGTTGCCCACGGGAGAGAAGTCCAACGACGCAGCATTACCTGAGAAAAAGAATAATTTTCTGATGGTAACCGAAGATCAATTCCTAATGGATGCAAAAGAAAGTGGAGAAGTTTTGACGTTAGTGGTAAAAGGGAGAACGGAAGAGGTCATTTCCGAAATGCATCCCCATGTTCAGTAGCTACTTGAGGAATTTTTAGATATAGCCCATCATGAATTGCCGCCTGGTTTACCCCCCATGCGAGACATTCAACACTGCATCGACTTGGTTCCGGGCACTAGCCTCCCCAATTTGCCACATTACCGGATAAGTCCGAATGAACACAAAATTATTCAAGATCAAGTCGAGGACCTCATTTGCAAGGGGCTGATCCGTGAGAGCATGAGTCCATGCGCCGTTCCAGCCTTGCTCACTCCAAATAAAGATGGTAGTTGGAGAATGTGCGTGGACAGTCGCGCCATCAATAAAATCACGGTAAAATATAGATTTCCAATACCGCGATTAAATGACATGCTAGACATGCTTGCGGGCTCAAGAATTTTTTCAAAACTTGATTTGAGGAGTGGTTATCATCAAATACGAATTCGACCCAGCGATGAATGGAAAACTGCTTTCAAAACAAAGGAAGGTCTTTATGAATGGCTAGTCATGCCATTCGGTTTATCCAACGCGCCCAGCACCTTCATGAGGGTCATGCACCAAACTCTCAAGCCTTTCATTGGCAAGTTCGTTGTTGTATATTTTGATGATATTCTCCTGTACAGCCAAGATGAGCAACAACACATGGTGCATTTGCGTGAAGTGCTCTCAGTTCTAAGGGAGAACAAACTGTACGTTAACTTAAAGAAGTGCAATTTTATCACCAACAGATTACTATTTCTGGGTTTCATTGTTGGTGCAGATGGAATTCACGTGGATGAAGCAAAAGTTCAGGCCATCCGAGAGTGGCCACGCCCCTCAACCCTCACTCAAGTTCGAAGCTTCCATGGACTAGCCACTTTCTACCGAAGGTTTATCCAAAATTTTAGCACTCTGGCGGCACCAATTACAGAATGCATGAAGAAGGGCAAATTTCAGTGGAGTGATGAACAAGACAAGAGCTTTGCTGTCATTAAAGAGAAACTACCTACAGCCCCAGTTCTTGCGCTGCCAAGCTTTGAAAAATTATTTGAGGTAGAGTGTGATGCGTCCATTGTTGGCATTGGAGCAGTTCTCTCGCAAGAGGGCCGACCTGTCGAATTCTTTAGTGAAAAGCTTAACGAAGCAAGGCGCAAATGGACTGTGTACGAGTTGGAATTTTATGCAATAATCCGGGCCTTAAAGCATTGGGAGCACTATTTGGTTCAACGCGAGTTCATTCTGTATAGTGACCACCATGCACTGAAATTCATTAATACTCAAGCCCACATGAACAGAATGCACGCCAGGTGGATCACGTTCATACAAAAATTCACCATGGTACTCAAGTACAAGTCGGGCCAGCACAATAAGGTTGCAGATGCTCTTAGCTGACAGGGGGATCTCTTGGCCACCCTACGAACTTAAATTACTGGCTTTGAACAGCTCAAAGATCTCTATGTTGAAGATGATGACTTTGCCGAGACTTGGAAGAAATGCAGACTCAAACTACCTACAGGAGATTTCCATATCCAAGATGATTATTTATTTCGAGGCAACCAATTGTGTATCCCACAGGTTTCTCTGCGCGAACATTTGATATGTGAGTTACATGGTGGAGGTTTGGGAGGCCATGTGGGTCGAGACAAGACCATTGCCTTGGTTGCTGAGAGGTATTACTGGCCTCAATTGAAGAGGGACGTTGGCAGGTATGTTAGAAAGTGTCCCATTTGTCAAGTGGGAAAAGGGCAAGCTCAAAACACTGGACTTTACACCTCCTTACTAGTGCCAGAAAACATATGGAAAGATGTGAGTATGGATTTTGTACTCGGCCTTCCACGCACCCAGCGCGGGGTGGACTCCGTCTTCGTGGTGGTTGATAGATTTTCGAAGATGGCTCATTTTATACCATGTAGAAAGACAACCGATGCTTCTAATGTCGCCCACCTCTTTTTTAGGGAAGTGGTGCGCCTTCATGGAATTCCGAAGTCAATCACGTCGGACAGGGATGTTAAGTTCCTCAGCCATTTTTGGATTACCCTCTAGAAGAAGTTTGAAACCAACCTCAAATATAGTAGCACTTGCCATCCACAAACTGATGGCCAAACGGAAGTCACAAACCGCACATTGGTCAACATGCTTCGGTGTATTTCCGGAGACAAACCAAAGCAGTGGGATGTATGCCTTCCACAGGTGGAGTTTGCTTTCAACAATATGATCAACCAATCCACTGGGAAAACACCATTTGAAGTTGTCTACACTCGCCCACCAAAGCATACTCTAGACTTAATTCCCCTTCCAAAACTTCTAGGCGTTAGTATTGCAGCAGAAAATTTGGCAGAAATGATACAGCAAGTTCACTCAGATGTTCGCATCAATTTGGAGAGAGCCAACTCACGTTACAAGCAAGCAGTGGACAAGCATAGACGAGCGAGGATTTTTCAAGAAGGAGATTTGGTAATGGTGCATTTACGAAAGCAACGTTTTCCCGCTGGAACTTACAACAAGCTACAGAATAAGAAGTTTGGACCATGCCGAATCATGAGAAGAATAAACGATAATGCTTATATCATAGACCTCCCCGATAACATGTCAATCTCTTCTACTTTCAACGTAGCAGACATTTTTGAGTACCATCCACCAGAAGAAGAACTTTATCCTGACCATAGCTCGAGGTCGAGCTTCCTTCCGAGTGGGGAATAATCTGATGCAGCAAGCATGATTGACAGAAGCAACCTGATGCAGCAAACATGATTGACGCAAGCACATCAAGCGACTTACCGAAATAAACAGAGGACTTGAGGCCATAAACAGAGGAGGTCGTTAATAACGTCATATAAGGATCATTACAGATTTTATTTCATTTGAATAAAGTGTCATTAATTGTTATTTCTTTTTCAATGTTATTTCCTTTTCCAAATAAGTTTCCT